>NC_046222.1:38203905-38503905 GCF_009819885.2 Catharus ustulatus
GCAAAGATTTCCCTGGAAAAAACCACTCTGTATTTCTACCAGTTAAAAGTCATTCCACCATGGGACTTAGGTGTATTTCCAAGCGTTGGAAACGGCATAGTTGCCTTGTAGAACTGGAATCTGTAAAGAAACAGGATGTTTCAGTTCATTTCTCAAAATGCAGAATCTTTGCTTGCCAGTTTGTTGGCTGAGGAGTCTTTCATCCTGGAGTCTTCAAATGAAGACATTGTTCATGCAGAAGTGCTGAACATGGGATTGTGAAAAAGCTCCAAACTAAACCAGAGTTCAATAAATCTGAAGGAGGGTGAGGAGAAGGTTTTCAAGACTTGAGCTTGAGGCTAGAGCTGTTGCATCGCACCAGAATATTTTTGCTTCTCATCAGAGGCAGAGAGCATTTTGGGCTGCCTCAACTTCCTTGGAACAGAGGGGGAGTCCTTGAAATTTAAATGGATTCTGAGGACTCATTTAAAATCAAGGCAGGTAGCTCTGTTTCAGATCTGAAAATATCAAAATGTGAAATAATTAAGCAAATCTCCTCTTTAGGAAGTTCAGCAGACGTTTAAAATACAAATGTAAATCCTTGTAAAGCTAAAAACCAAACACCTGCAGAGTTTGCAAGAAACTGTCCTGTTCAACTGAATATGTTCCGATTTGATGGGCAGAACATCTTAAGATGTTACACCTCATGGAGAAGCAGAACAACTGACTTTTTGGGAGAGAACACTTTTCTCTCCCTTCTGTGATTTTTTAAATGCCAGGTTTTCCCAGGAGGTAGGAGAGATTAAACAGCATCCGCTTCTAGTAATCCATCAGAGTGCTTGCTGCTAAAGCATGACCTGAATTTAAGTAGATGCTTCATTAAGGCTCACCACCTCCTTTGATATCAGACTTTAGCACAGGCTTGCTGTGTGATTGTTGGAATTCATTTAAGGCAGAATTTTCAAAGGTAATTTTCTGAGTAATCTGGGTGCCTGCAATATCTAGAAAACATTATCATATTTTAGGCAGTTTTCAGAAGTCTACTTTCAGGTGGTGCTAAGGAGACTGGAAATTTCGTTACTGAGTCCAATAGGATACGGGATAATATGTCGATGCATCCCCATTTAAATTTTTCTATGCCTTTGACCTTGCTGCAGAAAGTAAAACCTATTTGATACAATATGTACAACCATTCTCCAGAGTGCTGCTTTGTCATAACTTGTAGTGATGCATGTTTTATAATGACCTTTTTCATCTTTTCCTGCTGATGAAACAAGATTGAAATACTACATAATCTGTAAATTATTAAACATAAATGCTATGTTGAAATTTAAAGAATTCAACTCCCTAGATGACAGAAAATAGAAAGATAATTTGTGTAGCTGCATAGAGCGCTCTAATGCTGTGACCCAAAGCAATTCAAACACAAAATTTATGGATTACAGGAATAGTGGTGGGAGAAGAGCTAAAACTAAATATGCCATCCAGAGGGACTTTAGCAGATTTGAGAGGTGGGTCTGTGTAAACCTTATAAAGTTCAGGAAGGCAAAATACAAAGTCCTGCACGTGGATCAGGACAATCCCAAACACATGTCTAGTCTGGGCAGAGAATGGAATAAGAGCAGCTCTGAAGATTTGGGTGTGTTGGTGGATAAGAAACTCAACACAACCTGGCAATGTGCACTCCCAGCCCAGAAAGCCAGCCATGTCCTGGGCTGCATCAAAAGCAGCATGGCCAGCAGGGTGAGGGAGGGGATTCTGTCCCTCTGTTCCACTCTGGTGAGATCTCACCTGCTGTGTTCAGCTCTGGGGCCCCCAGCACAACAAAGATGTTGGCCTGTTGGAGCAAGTCCAGAGGAGAGCCACGAATATGCCAGAGGGCTGGAACACCTTTTTTGAGAAGACAGGCTGAGAGAACTGGGGTTGTTCAGCCTAGAGAAGAGAGGGCTGAAGGGAGAGACCCTAGAGCATCCTTCCAGTACACAAGCAGGTCTGCAAGAGAACTGGAGACATGTCGTGGTGGGACAAGGCATATTGGCTTTAAACTGAAAGAAGTCAGGTTTAGATTAGATATTAGGGAGTTCTTTACTGTGAGGGTGGTGAGGCACTTGAACAGGTTGCTCAGAGAATTGGTAGTGTTTCAGTCCAGGTTGGATGGGGGTTTGAACAACTTTGTCCAAGTTGAACAACAATGTCCCATGATGTTAGTGGGTAGCATCACTTCCTATGGCAGGGGGTTTGAAACTACAGTAATTTCACGAATACAAACCACACCATTTTGACTAAGATTTTGCTCCCAAACCGGAAATGCGGCTTATACTCAGGAGCAGCTGATACGTGAATAATTTTCTGACATTTACAACCTCAAAAGTGCCAACCAGGGTGCCGAGCCAAGCACCTGCCAGTAAAAGCCGGCATTCCACGATTGTTACAAATTGTTACTCTGTTGCGCCGCGGGTGGAGCCTGGCTCCCTGCAGGCAGCACGGGGGGCGGGGAGAGAGGAGGGAGAGCTCTCTCCTTCCCTCCTCTGCCACAGCCCTGGGGAGAGACGGGGGGGCCCCGTGCCACCATTGCCGTGACTCAGGGAGGCAACGGGGGCCCGTGCCGCCATCGCCGCGGCTCGGGGAGGAGGCAGGGTGCTCCATCCCTGCCTGCCTCTGCCACCGCGGGAGCGGGGGGGGCTCCGTCCCTGCCTGCCACCACGGGGCAGCGCTGGACCAGGGTGAGCAAGCCCAGAGGCGGTAGCCGGCCACGAGCGGCCCCGCCAAGCGGCAGCACTGGGCTGGGCCACCTGGCCCCATCAGCAGCCCTGAGCGGGCCGAGCCTGCACAGCCTTAGCTGAGCCAGTAAACCCCACCCTGCTGCTGTTCTGTTACTAATTGGCAACTTTGTTGCACGCGGGTCCTCGCTGCGAACGACAGAGCGGCTTATACTCAGGTGCGGCTTATTTATGGACAAAGAACGAAATATTTGCCAACACCCAGAGATGCGGCTTATACTCAGTGCGGCTTGTATTCGTTAAATTACTGTAGGTGTTGTTTAGGGTCCTTTATCAAACTTAATGGTTCTATGAGTCTCTAGATCAGATATTTAAGAGTTACAGTAACATGTTCACTTTGGTGGATATTTTCATGGAGTGTTTGAGCTTCCATCTCCAGCTTTTTTGTCTTTTTTTCTTCTTTTCCCTTGGAGGTGGCTAACGCAGCTAAATCCTGAATTTCTTAGCACCAGTTTCAGCAACAGAAAGGGCTTTTGTGAGAAGTGACCTGGCCTTAGTTCTGGTAAATAATGGTGACCTTTGCTTTGCTCCTCTGCACTTTCTTTACGATTACTCTTACTTGATCAGTATTACCAAACTCATTCAAGGTGCTCTCTTGGGCAGTTCCCCACATCTGATGTTTTCAAAATAAGGGTTTTTAAATGCCTAAATACACGGTGTAACTTTGTTTGTCATAAGGATTCTGAAACTTGAATCTAACAACTTCAGGCTTTTCTGGAGCTTATGTCTGGCTACTTATTTAAGACCAAAAGAAAAAGGTGCTGATTTTGTTTGGCAACCACAGAAGTTTTAAGAATAAATTGTGGCAACGGTAGAAAAGATTGTAACACAGCTAAAGAGGCTACTATCTGGTTATGGTCTTTTTTTTCATTCAGTTTACTGCAAGCAAGTGTATTCAAGTAAAAGCAGCTATCCAGCATACTTATTACATTTGTTTCTGATGCTGTAAAGTTACTGGGTCTAATTGCACATGCAATGAGAGAAGTGTGCTAAAGAATTTACAAGACCACTCTTTGTGAAGCATTTTCATAGTGGTGTTAACAATGGATTTCTCTGTTCATTGATAATGAAATAAATTGGATTGAATCATGACACTTTCTTGAGAAGGATAAGACATGGAAAAAACCCACTTAGTTTTATGTCAAGAAGTTTAGTTTTCATTATGAAAAATTTAAATATTCCCAATTATAAAACAGAAGAGTTTGCAAAATGACAGTTTGAGTTTTTGTGTGTAACTCCTATTTATGTATTAAAGAAGATGGGGCAGTAACATGCGAAAGTGCAGACTGAAAAACAGCAAATGCATTATGAACTCAGTGTGTGCTGGTTAAATAAGTGCTAAGAATTTCTGTCAGCCAGAAGGTGGTAGCAGAATTCTCCTGTAACAGCTCTGGATTGTGTTCCAGAAGGCATTCTCAATACAAAGTGATTTTGAAACGCAGTTCAGTAAACATATTTTTTTTAGTAGCAGGAACAAATAGCACTGGCATTTTTTTTTTTTTATTTGGCAGCATCTTTGAGTAGAAAAGTGTCTGCACTTATGCCTGAGATGTCATACATTGGGAATGCATGTAGGATCTGTTACTTGGGTTTTGTCTCTGTTTTTTTGCAATTGTAATTATGGTTTTTACAGACTTTTTAATGCCAAAGGGAGCCATTTATGGGCTGAAATGACAAGAGATTTATTTTTCTCATAGTATCACAAGACTGGAAGATGTCAGTACCATGAGAAGCCCAGATAGCACATTATTTCTATCCAGAGGAACTCTGTCATTCTTTCACAGATATAAACACAAATGCAGAGGGCAATATCCATGAACTGGGACTGATGCAGCACCCCAGTCATACTCTTATCAAGTGTAACAACTTGAAGATGCCAAGGGATAGGTTTTATAACTCTGTTTTATTGTTTTGTGATACACTTGTGTGACCTTCTGTGCACATAGCCATTCCTATTTCAACAGGGACACTCTTCATCACTTCATGAAACTTGTGAGAAATTCAGGCTCTGGAGCATAGCCTGTCCTTCATTTTTTCTTAACCATTGTGTCACAGCTCTGATGATACACAGTACTGCTCTGCAGACTTCTTTAGGAAATTGTTCTGTACCTAAGTGATAGTTTCTATGGTAACTATGATTATGTTTTTTGTGATTTTCGAGGGTATTCTATTTTGTGGGGTTTTTTAAAACAACTTCCTGGATAGTTTGGAATTAGATGGAGCAAGGCTTTAGTGTGACATTAGGAAGAGTCACCACAAAAATAAAAAGAATGGAAAAATGAAGAATTCTGTGCTTGATCTAGGTACCAGCAAACTGAAACAGCAGTTCAAAAGAGCATCAGTCTCTTAGTTATAAGCTGCCTGGCTTATAAGTAAGTAGGCTGGAGCTGCTGCAGCTATGAAGGAAAAAAAAAAAAGGAGGAGGCCCAGAGCAAGCTCTGCCAGTCTTACAATTTTGCACCTGATGGTCTTTTTAAAATTGGCTATTTACAGTGACTGCAGCTTTCATAATCTCCTCTTACTGAAGCTGTGACTGAGAAAAACATTCACCCAGAAGATTACAACAACAGACTATTTTATCATATGTGCTTCTCTTCCCATTTACTGTTCTTTACAGTATAAATATGAAGTTGTTTAGGGCACTGTGTGCAGAATTTCTAGTGGAGCCACAACAATGACAGTGATGAAGATATGAAATGAGCTGGTTTAGAACTCAGCAAAAGATGGAAGGAAATACAAATTGTAAGTAGATATAGATAAAAAAAGATATATGAATATTAGAATACAAATACAGAAAGCATGGCAAAGACCAGTGAGTATGTACTGTGTGAAAAATTTGCCAAGACATTGAGACAATCACAAAATTCAGGCATCTATTTTGCACATATGCTGGGAAAGCATATTTGTAGAAGTGGTTTCTTTTAGTCAAACATGTAGGTGTTGTAAAGATGCCAGAGGTAAGGTTGTAGAATACAGCTGGACATTTGAAAAACCCAAGTTTTGCCAACAGCCCTGTTTACTCTTGAGGCAGAAGGTAGGAGAGGGTTAACCCAAAATTAACTTAGTCAATGAAAATTCAAATGTTTATGTAATAAATAATAAATGTACTAAAATTGTATTTAGAGGTCATTGCTGTAATGCTTACCAGTTCTCTGTCTGTATTTAATTGTTTCATCTCCAAAACAAGGAGACAAAATGCTTATTTTGTGGAACCAAAACAATGACATGAAATCAAAGGGAGCTGATGAAGGAAAAGATGCTGTTAGTGGAGTGTTTTGATATTTTGTCAGTACTGTTAAAAATACATTATCTTTCTGTTTTGTTGCAAAATGGGGGAACAAGGACCACATTAATCAGAAATTATTTGCAGATATGGAGTTCAGTTCAGTGCGATTTTGAAGTGTGCAGTGACTGCAGTTTCAAATGTACAGGGTGCAAAAGTTTAATTTCTAGATAGGCACAAGTGAATCTTTTAGAAATAATATATGATTTTTCAATCTCAAAGTCTGAGAAGTCTTAATGAAGCCCAAAGATGTTCCCATTTAATTTAAATTGGTACTTGGCATCTCCTTTGAGATTATTGAATGTTATTTTATCTTCATATAATACTGAATGACTATTTGCTGAAAAATTGAGGTTCTTTTAAGGGGCTTTATGTTGGACACTAAATTAATTGAGTTATCTGAACTCTATTAGTCATCTGAAACAACTTGGTCTCTATTTCCTGCTCTTAGTGACTTATTAATGTGGCTGTGGCAGGAGAGGAAAAGAGCAAAGGAGAAAGTGTCAGTGCAGTTATTTGTGGGTAATGCTTCCATCTGGAGAGCAATGACCACCACAATTCTTCCAAAGAGCCTGGATTCTACAAACTTTCTGGAGAGTTGCTGTCCTAGAACTGAATGAAAACCCTACAGCAATAAAAAGTGGAAAAGACCTCATTCTTGTAGAGTGTCCTATGTTGACCCCTGTGAAATTTTCCATTGCGACCAAGTGAGGAATGAGGACACCCATCTGCCACTTGTCCTTCACACAGCTCATATTTCCCTTTATCCTATTGCAATGATGTAAGTGAACTCTGCAACCTGTGTCTATTAAGCTGTAAAGAAATAGATCTGACAATCAGTGAGAAATTTTAAAAAGAGGAAGACACTGCATTTGATCATATGTAACCACTAGGAGAAAGTTAAGCACTGAAACTGCTGACATTGATCGTGTTCTCAGGAATGAGTAATTAGAAGTAGGACCAGCAAAACCAGGGCATGTATTTGTAATTTCAGCTGCTGGGCTGGCCTCAGAATTCTCCAAGGTAGCATGTAAATAGTCATGTGACCAGCTGTTTAGCCTAAATCCATGATAAAACTAATGAGTTATTTCAAAATATATGTGAGCAGGGAATTAGTTACTAGAGGTCTTAAAAACAAAAACCCCTGTTTTTTGTGCAAGGGAAGTTGGAGGTTCTTGTTTTCAGACTTCTGTGGTTGTAGACTAGGTCCCAGTGGATGAAAGTGCTTTGCACACTGGACTTGTGCTGGCAGTAGAAGAGCACAGAGGGTTTGAAACAGATCTTCTGAGAGGATGCTCAGCTGCAGAACAAGTGACATGATGGCCAGGTCTGCCTTAGATGGTCTCAGCACCATAGATCAAAGCCTCCACAGGAACAGTGCCTTGCAGTAATGCCAGTAATGCAGTAATGCCTAGTGGGCAGTGGGGATGTGTAAACTGCATGGCATGGTTTGAGCACAACAGCACCTGCCAGAGGATGGGTTCTTGGTCTAGAAAGGCTGACACACTCAGTGTAAAAAGTGTGACATTATGTTATACTAGACTGAGCATAGATTTTACAAATTTCAAGCTTATTTGGTGAAATTGTCTGTTTTGGTTTTTATTTCCCCCTAGATTGTTGCTCAGATCTCTACAGTTGATGGTACTTTCCTTTCTGTGTCATTTTGTCTTTATTACAGTGTGTCATAATCCTTGCTTAACATCTCCATAGAAAACTGTATTAGGAAGCAAAATATTTATCTGCACGCTAGAGCCTGTTTCAGAGCTTAAGGTGATGAGGTGAGTATTTTCCTTATGATCTTCTAGGTATTTACATTGCTATTCCACATTGGAAAAAACAATCTCATCAGTAAGAACTGTGAGATTTCCCTGTTTTCACAGTTATGTGAATGCTACCCTTCCTCAAGTAATAATCACTCGCTAACCTTGCATTTGTTGCTCTTTCAGATTTCGCAGCCAGAACTGACACTGCTGACAGCTTGATAAACTGTTTGCCATTTATGATGGCTTTGCCTCTTCCAGGAACATTCTTTTCTGTGTATACTCACTTTGAAGAACCACCCTGATTTTTATCTGAAGCCTCTGCACAAATTAGGCAGCCTTTGCTCCTGAAAAATTATCCAGGGTAAAAAATATAAAATTGTGGCTCAAGGAAACATTGCCTATATTAAAAGAACAAGTTCATGTGGAAGAAGAGTTCTGTGGCACTAATAATGTGGGTACCCCTTGATGTGGGTCCTAGTTTCATATGGATCTTGGCAGTAGAATGATACAGTTGAAGATAAAGTTTACAGGTTATATCCTGCATTTCATTTCATGGTCTGCTTTGGTAATTTTCTGTTTGCTTTTTAGGTAATTTGATGACAAATTTACCGATAGGTGGTGCTGCTGCTCTAAATCCTCTCTGTTCAGTCTTGATTTGAGAAGGGAATGCTGGCACTTGTATTTCAACATTCCAGTGATTTCTCAGGCTCTAAGAAAAATACTATGAAGTATTACTTAGGTATAATATTTTCTATGTATTCCTGGGAAGATAATTACGATAATGAATCAAGCTCTTTTATTGTAACCATCTTATTTTTTTGTGCTTGTATATAACATCTCTCATAACAATGAGACTCATCCCACATGTGAAAGATCTTGAACCGTCTGATTCTGCTTGCCATAGTGTCAAGTGATATGCAATGGATGTTTTCTTAATATGCACTGTATTTTCATACATAATGCTTGAGAACAGAGAAAGCAATATTAAAAATGACTTGTCTGAGTCTTGAGGAAAGTCTTTATCAAGACAATAAAGTCCAGGTAACTTGTGTCATTTACTTGCTGTTGGTCAGCCGCTCCTTCCTTAAGAAATAATTGGAGAAGAAATGTCTGTCTTGTCTGGCGCTGACAGAAAAATCACTGTAACATCAGAACAAGCAGGAATGTGGTTATGCTACCTCTCTCTCCTTTTCTAGAAGCAAAGAGATGTAGCTATTTTATTATGTTTGTTGTCATTAGTCAAGGCTACTGCTTGTTTGTCTGAGGCTACCAGTAAACGCAGTGTGATTCATGCAGAACTGCTTGAGGGATGGCTTGACTCCAAAAGCACAGTTTAGCCTTTATTTGGCAGTTGTTTGCTTAATGCAGAAAAATGTGTATGAAAGCTATGAAAAATGAATCTGTGCTGTAACACCCAGCTTGTAAAATCCACTTGATTTATCCTGCAGAAGATATTGCAATATAAAGGAATAATGAAGACAATGCCTGCCTTCATTTTCTCTTGTTTCTTAGTTATGCTGTCATCTTTGATATTATTGCAATGGATTCAGGCTTATATGGAGTCATCATGGCTAATAAAATGTCTTTAAAATCGAAGATGATCTGTGATGCTGAGCTTTGAAAGGGCATTTTTAAAAATCTAATTGTAACGTATGTAGAATTTTCTTCCCCTTGTATGATTACCCTGATTTAATCATGAACCATAAGGGAGTTCCATGCTGTGGAACAGAGTAGTAGAGCATTTGAGGAGGCATTGTTGCCTCTCCAGAAGTAGGTCATCCTCCATAAGGGCCGTTTTACTGTTGGAGGCTGATTATTGCCTCTGTCCTTCCTCTGTAGAACAGTGGTTTCGCTCTTGTGGCATTTGAATCTCTGGAAATCTTTGGCCCTTTCCTTTGCGTCCTTGGTCTTGGAGAAGCAAGCATGTTTCTTAAATGTGACACGCAGGGAGTGCCATTTCCATTGAAAAAAAATTAAATATATCAGGGGCAAAGTCAGAAAAAGATGAAGTAAGAAACTTTGAAGTCATCAATATAAACAATGGTCCCTGCAGAAACTGAGCACATGAGGGTGAGGAATGCAAAAGTGAAAATGCAGAAACAAAAGAGATTCATGCTGGGAATAAAGCCCAGATTTTTCTGCACCTAGGTGAAGAGGACTAAGAAGGCAATTGCCTGGAAACTCTGGATAATTGGATTAATCTCCATTAGCATTTAAATTTGGATCAAGACTGCACTTTTGAATTGAACTCCTACCATCCACATTTTTCCTGCTTTTGTTCAGAGTGGTCTCAGAGCAGCTAAACTAGAAACATTGCAGGTGAGATCAGGATGGAAGAGGTACTCCAGGACCTGTTCCATTTTAGTTGGTGATGAGCATGCAGGTGATAGGAATAGACTAGATATAATGTAGTCCAGTAATCTGAAAGAAACCCCCTGAAACTGTGTAGTGCAGGCATTGTATGATGATATGAAAGCCCTTGATGACAGAGCTTTTGGTCTGCTGATGTTCTGCTCTTTGGTCACTGCTAAGTGCTAAGGACTGTGCAGCTTGATGTGTGGTGTGCAGTGGGGTTCCACCAGTGACCACAGTCCTTGGGCCAGTCTTCACATGGAGATTCTTCACAGTCTTCATGCTTTCAAAGCAGCTTTCTCAGGAACAGGCTGGCTCTATGTGTCTGTCACAAGCAAGAGCTGGGTGGGCACTTATTCACCCTGTCCTTGTGGGTAAAGGTGAGCACAGAGCTCCAGCTGGCCAGTGTTTAGGGTGGGTGGAGGGTGAGCACTCCGCTGACAGAGGGGGCAGCTGCAGGGCCAGAGCTAGCTGGCTGACCTGCAAGGGAGCAAAGGCTTCAAGATAACTTGAAGAATGTGCAGTGTCCCTACTGGAGTCCTAGTTATGCAGTACTGTTCCCTTAAAGTGTTCATATTGTCTTGTGAAGAAGGTTTTTGGCTTTTTTTTGGTTAATTTGCAGGTCCTGTTGAACACAAATTGGTTTAGCTCTACTACACAGTGTGAATAACTCTCTTCATTCCTTGATATTGCTTCCTTCAGGGTATTTAAACTGTGTTATCATCTCCCTTCAGGCTCCTTTTATCTGACAGTATGTATTAGACTCCTGTTTTCTCTATTTTTTATGTCACAGTCTCAAATCTTGTCTTCATTTATTTGTCTGTTTCTGTCCTTAAATATGTGGGATAAGCTAGCATACTGAATAGAAAATTTGTTATAATTCTAGAAAGATCAGTACTGCGTTATATAAAGCTTCTCAGGATTTGACTTAGGCTTTTAAATATATCTACTGTTCCTACTTCTTTTACCCACCCAGCTTTGTTAAATTAAGGATGTTGAATTATATATATCTAATGGAAGGGATTTTAGGGACTTTTTAAAATTTTGTTGTTGTTGTTGGCTTTTTTTGGTTTTTTGGGGGTTTTTTGGGTTTTTTTGGGTTTTTTTTTGTTTTGGTTTTTGTTGTGATTTTTATTTACTTTTATTTAAAATTTCATTTTATTTATTTTTGTTTTCTAATTTTGATGTTTGGGTTTTGTTTGTTCAGCAAATGAGATCTACATAAAATGTTTTTAAAGACCAGTTGAAATTATATGAAATATTTTTTTAAAACCTAATATTTGTTCTCCTTTGCTTGCATAGAAAGTCTGCAGTCCTGCCCCAGGAATGGATGCCTTTGCACTTGGGCATAATCTCATTAGTATGACCAGGACTTTCTACAGGTAGTACGGTACACCAATAAAAATCCAGTTTGATTAAAACATAACTATGACAACACACAAAGCAGAAGAAAAGCCTTAGTTAAGGAAGTGCCGCATGGTTAGAGGATGTGGGACAGTGGGAATATGTGAAAACAGAGGCATTGTGCAGCTACTGTGTCTGGAGGTTTCCAAGAGCAGACCGGATAAAGCTGGACACAATGGAGTGTGACCTCAGATGTGGCCCTTCTTTGGGCAGAAGATTGGACTAGAGACCTCCTGAAGTTCTTTCCAACCTGAATTTCCCTATGATCCTATGAAAAAGAATGATGATATATGAGAAAATATTAATAACCCACAGGAATAAATCACTGTTTACTGATCTTGCTTGCATAGTTGTTAGTATGTTAGATTCGAACATATTTTCATTTCTTTAACAGTTAGGATCGACCAATTGGTCCCAAAATACGCACTGTAGAATATTTTCTGGTCTTATTTTCAAGATGGCAGAATCAAGTTTACAAACATCTGTAGATATTTGTGTTTAACAATGGAGCCTTGTTTTGAAACCATGGAATATTTCATAACCAGTTTGCTGAAGCAGATACCCTCTTATGTGACCATTTTAATCAATCTTGATTTGTCACTCTGAAAGGGTCAGGACCTTAAAATATAACAGTATATTGACTCCTTATTAAAGAATCTTCCAATCTGCTTTAAAGTCTTATTACCTTTTGTAATCCTATAGCAAATTCTATAGCATCTTTTGGTAAAGGTTCAAAATGCCTACTCACAGAACTTTGTGTTCTGAACTACCAAAATGTATTTTTTTATTATTACTTGTGTAGATATATTTTTCAGAAGTTCTTCCATCTAAGTATAAATTTAGTCCTAGGTTCCTTGGCATATGAAGTCAGAGGAGATCATGACACTAGACAGCACAGGGCAAGTTTATGACACAATTCCAAATGTACTTTAAATTAGGGGGAGGTCAAGTATTTACCCACATTGCGTATTACACTGTGGTTGAATGAGATGAAGAATATTGGTGTATTCAGTATGAAGCCACTGGAAAAAAAAACCAAAAACAAAACAACCTGTTAATTAAACACAAGGGAGATTTGTCAGGGAAAAGAAAATTAGATGTACAGTAATTTCACGACCATAAGGTGCACCAGACTATAAGGCGCACTTTTTTTTTGCAGCGAGGATCCACTGCCGGCTCCCCCTGCAAGGTTGCTGGCCGAGGCCCCGCCTCCATCCAGCAGCTGTGGCACCGCGGGCTTGCCTGTACTCTGCAGAAGTGGTGCCGCAGGCCCGCCTGTACCTGGCACCCTGGGCCCCCAGGCCTGCCTGTACCTGGCACCATGGGCCCCCAGGCCCGCCTGTACCTGGCACCATGGGCCCCCAGGCCCGCCTGTACCTGACAGGAGCTGTGCTGCGGGCCCCTGGGCTTACCTGTACCTGGCAGCCACGGCCCCACGGCCCTGCCTCTACCTGGCAGCCGTGGCCCTGCTGGCTCCCCCCGCGGTTCGCGACTCACACTTCCGGGTTGGCAAATTTCCGAACTTTGTCCATATATATGGCACACCGGACTATAAGGCACATTTCTGGGTTCAGGCCAAAATTTTAGTCAAAAGGGTGCGCCTTATAGTCGTGAAATTACTGCAAACATGCTTGTTATGCACAAGTGCTTCCACAGCGATCTGACTGAAGAAAACACCGCATGACTTGTGCTTGGACCTCAAGAATTCACTCAACATTTTGCCATGCAATCAGATGTGTCGCTTCCTGTAGCCATGGGGTAGCTGCCCATTTTCCTCCCTTTCTCCCTCCCTTGCCCACTTCTGCCTCTCAATTTTCTTTTACTTCCTTCCTGCTTTTTTCTCTGCACTCCTCTTCCTTTCCCTGTGTCTCACACATCTGGACACTAACACTCTATAGACATGGTTTTCCTAAACCTCTAGTGTGTTACTACTCTAATAATACAGAACGAAAGGGAATGAACCGTAAAGTCATTGGCAGGTGAAGGAAAAACCTGGTCTGTATCACATGGGAGCACAGGACTCAGAATAATGCAGAGTTTTTTTATTTCAAAGGAGGAATTGTAATGATAAGTAAATTGAAGGCAGAAGAATGGAGGCCCAGACTGCTGCATGAATAATACTTCTATAGTTCTGAACAATGAGGATAAGAGTTTTTTCATTTTCAGATGGCTCATACAGGCACTTCTACACCGGTTACAAAGAAAACCACATCCAGTTTTGTCCAGACATTTAAAGTGTCCATTTGGGGATTTCTGTTCAGGAGGTGTTCCTGATGACCTAACTCATTGGTGGAAGGAAAAACAGAACACTGAACACAGACAACATTGTTGAGTCCACCTGAATGAGTGTAAGAGATGTAGTTTTTTTCAAGACAAGTCAACTGTGAACATCAAGTCTAATGTTCTTCAAATTGCAAAAATAATTATTAATTGTCTTATGGCTAAAGAATATTTATTGGTATATTCAATGGCAGGGATTTTGTTTTTATGTATAGTGTGAAAATAATTGAGGAGTGGAAAATTCTTTTTAGGACTGTAATAATTAATCAGAATGAAGCATGTTAAAAAATATGGCTTGGATGTTCATCTGATGCAAATAAGCTCTTGTTTGTAATCAATAGACCTGTGACAGTTTATGCCAGCAAAGGGCTTGGCTCTTTTTCTTTTGAATGAGTAATATACCCAAGCAATAATTTTTCTTTCTTATATTGAAGTGCCAGATTTCAACCTGTTCATTCACAAAGCCGTGAAAAACTACCCTGTCTCCCATAATTCAGTACTTTCTAGGATAGTGTTTGTCACTGTCCATTTTCCTTTTTGGTGTCATCCAGGTGAAATAATGTAATTGTGAGTTAAGTCATGCTGCTAGTCTGAAATTAAAAGTTGAACAGGACTGGAATTTCTTCTTAACTGTGCCTCCAAAAACCGGGCATAATACTCATGAAGTCTGCAGTGTTACAGTAGGGTCAAATATTTCCTATCAAATATTTCCTACCCTTGGATATTTACTGATAGGAAAGAAAACAGTGGGTCTAGGCTGATGAAGAGCTGGTTTTTGACAGAGATGGAGAGGTAATTTGTCAGAAACAATGCTGCAGCATTGTAGCAACAGCATAGGAGATCTCAGCAGGAGATCTTTGAGAGGAGAGGGCAATTATATTTTAAAACAGAGCTGATTGCATTCATTAATTCACACATTTCCACAAGCGCACACAATACCAAATCATGTATGTTCAAATATTGCCTTCCCTTGCAGCATCAAGATGCTGATGTGCAGGCAGGCAGACCAGGATTCGCAGTGGTACCACAGGGACACAGCTGCATGTCACTCCCTCAGGTAACAAACGGACAAACAGAAATGTACTCAAGTTGTGCCAGGGGAAACTTAGATTCAACATTAGGAAAAAATCCTTCACTGAAAGGGTGGTCAAGCATTGCAACAGGCTGCCCAGGGAAATTCTGAAGTCACGGTCTCTGAAAGCGTTCAAGAAAGATGTAGGTGTGGTGTTTATAGACATGGCTTACTGACAGACTTGGCAGTGCTGGCTTAATGGTTAGACTCATTGATCTTAGAGGTCTTTTCCAACCTGAATGATTCCATGATTTTGTGACACAGAGGACGAGAGAAAAAGGCCAGGTTCTCTTCATGCCTTTTGGATTTGTCTTATCTTAGTGATCTTGGATATGCCTTTCTTGTTCCCCATATAATTTGGGGATTAGTCTCTGCATCCTGTTCCACCTGTGATCCCTCATGATTTACACCCTGTCTTTTCTTTCGCAGTTTGGGTATCCTGAGAAGGAACAAAGAGATGTGCTAGGAACTTGATGACCTCCTAATCTAAGTGACATTAATGTATCGTTCTTCTAGCCCTCCTCCTGCCACATGATTCTTTGTGGTGCTTCCACACTTGTACATTTTTATGAAATTTAAACGCCTCTGCTCCAAATCTCTACGCAAGACAGATGCTGTTCTTCTGATATTTAATGTAGACCTTCATGATGAACGATGATGCTGAAAAATACATGAATAGGGGCATTGTCATATTAAATAGCAGTATATCACCACTGGTATATTACTTCCCACTAGAAGGAATGTTGCACTAGCAGGACTATTATGGACTTGAAAGCAAAGGAACATCAAGCTTGTTTTTCATTTAATCCACATCTGACTATACTTCATAATACAGGTAATTATTGTTAAGAGGTGTTAAAATAATCTGCATATCTTCTTATCATTGGGACTGAATTAATCTCATCTAACTATAGACATCTGCAGTGCTGACATTTACTTCTGAGATACCCAATGTTCTGTGTTACTGGTGAAGAGAAATGTACAATTCTAACTAAAGTGCAGGTTATTTTTGGCAATTTTAGATGTCTACTTTAACATAAGAAAAATAACAGCCAATTAGATTAATTTTCCCCTCTATTCCCCATTTTGAAGGAAGCCTATAGAGAGTAGTTAAAATATAGAAATCTACATTTAGTTAGTAAATATCCCCCCAAATGTCTACTTTCTCAAATAATGACCCCACAACTATTATATTGGGACCACATGAGGACAAAATAAAATTTGCCTACTGCTCCTCAAATAACCAAATCAGTGATGGAAATATTTCTGGAATAGAAAGAATTGGAATTAAAATACGTTTTCTATGTTTATAGAATGGAAGGATTGACTTATTTGGTGATGTAATTGAATGTATTTTCATTTAGTGGTTGGGAACGAAATCTATTTTTATACAAGGGGAGAACTTGATCCGCCATCACAGTTTTTCACCTGGCACATGATAAAAGTCAATCAAATGTCTCCTGCAAATGACAGCATTTTGTGTTCCATTTTCTTCTTACTGATAATTGGTTTGATAACCTGTTTAGCTCCTCTAGTAGGTAAAGATCAGCACCCAGCACAACCATCCAAAGCAACTGCGTTCAAGCTGCTGTGTCTTTAATATTTTGCTTTTCAGTTATTTTGACCTACTGCTGCTCTTACTAGTGTAAAGGCTCAGGTTTCAACTTTTCCAGATGACCAATGACTCCCTGTTATCACTTCTGGTAAGTTGCAACGTCTATGCTACTCCTGTTCAACCATTATGGCCAAGGGTTACAAATGTGACTACTAATTTTCAGTGCTCCCTCCGGAATGCTTGAATCCAGCCAGAGTGGCATGGGTCTTCCTGATGACATGGCTGACAGCTCCATACTGATGCTTGAATATCCCAGTGGATCCAAAATAGTGCTATATGCTTGTGTTTAGGCATTTGAACCCTGCTCCATCTGGTTTTTAAATTTTTGGACTAAAATACTGGACAGGGGGTTTTTTGACCTGCATTTCAGTAAGGTAAAGGAAAAAGTAAATAATTTGTCCTGAATGGGATTCCCTTTGAATGACTCAAGGCTCGTTTGTCTACTGAAAGCCACCTTTCCTGCCCTCTCAAAGCCCCAAACCCCAAGCTCTTTTCAACATGTGTAATTGCTATTAAATCTGATCCAGATGTTAAGAAATAACAAACTGGTATTAAATGCTAGTGGAAACATTTCAGCAAAATGCAATGAAGATGGTCACAAATGCAAAGTGTCCAACACTTCATTGCAAGTGCTGAAGCATTTTTCAGTTTCTGACTGCAGCCCACGTTAGCAAACCAAGCCTGATTCTTTCTTTTTCTGTTTCTTATATTTTTAAATGTTAATTTCTTTGTACAAAAGACCTTAGCAAGTCATTCTCTTGTGGAATTCAAAGAGCTTACCTCCAGGGAAGACTTAAGTTCTTTGAAAAAGCATGTAGGATCAGGAACTTTGGTTAATATTTACTGGCTTACAACTGTAGATGCTAAATAATAATCAGTTGCACAGCAATATGAAGATCAGAATATTTCACAGAACTACAATTAGTCCCTGAGCCTCGCCTCTGTTCTACCAGCTCCTGTCAAAGTAGATGAAGAAGGGATGGGTTCAGAAACGTGTGCTCCTTCAGAATAAGAGTTGACAGCAAAAGGAGTGTTTGTACCGTGAAAATGGATTGTGCCATTTAAAATGGAGAGAAAATCTGTAAGAAGAGTTAAGCTTATCCCTAAGACAAAGCTCCTGGAAGCAGGCTCAGTCACAGAACTTCTGCAGAATCCACCCTGTGAAGTGACGATGGACAACAGAACAGATGTTCAAGTGCAATGCCCTTTGTTGGTGGCAGTGTGAATAGTGTGTTTGAGAGGGAAGCCAAGCAAGGACTACTCAGTTACTGGGGGAAGCTGTTTGTAGGAAGAGCTACTAATACCACTGCATGAAAGAGGTTTGATGATGACTTACAGCCTTTCTGTAAAAGCATGAGAATATGCTATGGCTCTTCTCCTTCCATCACCCAGCATTCCAAATGACTAACATGTCTCTGTATATAGAGGAAAAGACATGGTTTAACTTCCCTGTCAGGAGGGTCTACTGGCATTTTTCACTCATCTGTCTTTACTAAAAAAACTTGCTGTATCTGCTGAGTGGAAACCTTGACAAAAAATGAGAAACAAAAATTGGGAAGGAAGTCCTTGAACTAACAGTCACAATAATGCTTCCCATGATGTTGACTCTCTTGTTCTAATTTGCACTAAAATTGACAGACCTTTTTGTGCTGATTTAGACCCCTGTTCAGCTTGATTACAAAGTTAAAAACTTTGGCTTTAGCTGTGCTGGAGAATGCTGATTGCAGGCTCTGTTACATTATGTCAATACTCTCATGTCATTAGCACTGTGCTTTCATATTGCTTATTGTAATGATCCCTCTGCTGTAGTCCATGCTGAAACTCTGCACACAGATGATCAGGCCTTTCTCCTTATGTACACAGTGCATTAGAGCCAGTGGGTCAATAGCAGCTGGCTGCAAGATCAAGCCCTGAATTTTGAAATAACCTCTGCCAAATATGTAGTCTATGAAATCAACATTATTAATCATAAAACACCTTCCATCTATAACTAAAACTCTGAAGTGCACATTTGGGATAGTGCAATACTTAATGAAATAATAATTTTATACGTGATGGATACTGTCCCAGAATGAATAAGGAAAAACCTACCCAGTATTCTCAAGCAGAACATGTAATTGATACCAAAGACAAACTTGACTTCAAGACATCTCTTGTAGAAGTTGTATGAAAATCTCCCTTCCAAAAACCTATCATTCTTGATTAGATTATACTGAATATTGATAGAGAATGGAATAAATATCCACATGGTAGTGCTTTATTAGGACCTTTCTGGATCTGTTCCCTCATTACGTTCTTAGTTTTGCACGGTCCACTATGTAGAACGAAAAATTTTAGTTGCTGTTGTGCTGCAGATTTCTTGTCAGAAATGCTAGGAAAATATGCAGGGCTGGAGGAGGGGAAATTCTTCTTTCTGCAAATAGCCAATGTAAGCTGTGTAAATGCTAACACCATGACTTAAATGACTGAAGGTCCTCTCTTGGCTGTATTTATAGAGTAATAAATTTTGTCAGCATCATTAAAGTGAGCTTTTAAAAGGAGGAACAGGCATTTAAAACATGGCAGTGGAGTTCTTACTCTGCAATGTTTCACAAAACCCTGAATCTGTGGAAGTAATTGAATGGTAGGGGTGGAAATGGGGCAATTCTCTTGTCCTAACTCAAGCAGCTATGAAGACCAAATCTGAATGAATCATCGCAGGCTCTTCTATGGGCGTTACTCATCTCTTGCTAGCACAGATACTTATAAACTTAGCTCCCAGGACTCCAGAGTTTCAGAATTCACCTGTTTACAACATTCAGCTCTGCATATTTATAGTAGCCTATTATTACATCCATTAAGAGCTTTTTAACAATTTATTTTGAGTGCTTGAAGACAGCTATTCCATAATGTTAATGAGCAGACTTTCCCTGCTGACAGATATGGTATGATTCAAAGTTATTGTCAAGACTTCTGAAAGCTCAAGAAAGTAGGCACTTGAAGAAAAGGTATTTACATATATGAATTAACACAAATGAGTGACTCACAGAAAGGCATTAGATGATATAAGAAGGAAGCAGTCTAAGTCCAATGCATGCACTTTTCATTCAAATCAGTGATTTTGCACCTCTTACAACTTGGTGTCAGTAGCAAGAACCAGGGCCTGTGTTTACCACACACTTCACTTTTCACAGGGATTTTCACAGTGGTGATTACAGCAATTTTTTATTGCCAAATATCAGCAAAGTGTCTTGGGGCTATACTTTGCCTTCTTCCCGGTTGCCTAAACAATCTGTTGCAAGATAAGTCATGCATTAGGTGCTTTGCCTGAAAGGCACTGGGACTACTTTTGTGTCATCACTGTGTATGGAGCCAGGATCTGCATGTTGTAGAAAATAGCGCAGGTTAACTCCCTGTTAGGGTACCACCTGATGTTTTTGAGTTTTGGCATCTCAGTAGTTATGATGATGAAGTTCAGCACCTCTCTTAAGTGAATTGAAGTGGTCTGCAATGCTTTTTTGCTTGAAAATCAGTTGGCAAAAGTAGAACTCCAAGGCGGACTTTTCTTCCTCTTAATATTAAACTCTATTGCTTTAGAAAACTGGTTTTATGGCTTAGTTAGTAATTATTACTCTTTTTCCTTGTAATGTGGTTGTGCAACGAAGCCTTCCCATACAAAACAGTACCACCAACTGCTTTTTGGGGGGAACAAGTAACTGAGAAATGTTTGCACAATGCATAAACATCAGAGCTATGTATTATTTCCTGGTAAGCGGAGACATAGAACCTTATAACACCGTAAATTGGTTTCTTAATAGTAAATAAGCTAATTTCTCCTTTTGTCAGTCAGTCAGCGGTGAAGTCTAGTATTCTCTGCACACTCCAACTCTGATAATTTTGTTCATTGTATATCTCAAAGGCTGTTTTCATGCTGATCTTACAGGCATTAACATCAACCAATCTACTTGGTAAATATCTCTGAGATGCTTTATTGCTTAGCATCCTGGTAGTCTAATTTACTTATGTGCTGACATTGGCCACCTTTAACTTTCTCCTGACAGTGGGATTAAGTCGTGGAAAGTGTCTTCCTCAAACAGCGACATACTGTTTTAATTTAGTTTCTTTTGGAGAGAAATTTGATGCCCAGAAGTGGTGGTGTTGGAAGCAAAGGGATGCCCTGGCTTTTACCAGGCAGTGTGATATCCCAGAGCTCAGGGAACAGGGATGTGCTGCTGGGCTGTAGCACTCCAGCCTTCCTCTCTGTTCAGCTCAATGCTGATGGCAGGCAGCAACCCTCAGGAAGAGGGAAGAGCTTCCTCCCATTGTCTCATTTCATGCTCTCTTTGCTAAGATCGTTCACACAGGGAAAAAAAAAGAAAAATAAAAAAAAGCTGTTTCAGTCTGCAGTTTGAATAATAGGGTTTGCAGAGTGAATCCTTGTTCCAGAGTACATTTCCCAAGGCATTAGGGAAATGCCCTCCAACTTCCACACACTGGCCCTGCTGAATGGAAAATGCCCCATCTCAATGGAAGAAGGGAAGACTGTGCCAAGGTGTCATGGCTGTTTAGGAGGAAGACAGAAACCAAATCTAAAGGCAGATGGAGGCTTATAGATAGAAAATGTCAGAATAAGGCTGGATGACTAAACCAATGCTGACACATTCCTTTTATGAAGGAAGAAAGGAAACAAAGACATGCCTCTTTGAACTATCGTAAAGTGAATTTTTGAAGCAATGGAAAAGGGAAACCGTGGCCTCGGTGAGGCCTTAACTAAAACTCCAATGTTTGTTAAGAACAATTTCTGTAGGGACACAGATGGAAAGGGTTTTAATATCAGAGCAGTTATCCTTGCTCAGGACCCAGCTGTGATGGGAGATCAGCATCATTCCCTTTGCTGGTGGTTGTCATTCCTTTAGTTTTGCTTTTGTGAGATAATTGCCTTTAAGCAAAAGTATCTGGATTATAATAAACAATGTTATATCCATAATCAGTGCTACTGTGAATGAAGTCGAAAAATGCCATGTAAACCTCTCAGGTGGTGGATGGAGAGAACAACATCCAGCTGGCGTGTGGTGACATGCACCCGAGGTAGCATCGTCCATAAGGCAGCGTGTCTGCTCCTGGCTTTGAGAGTCAATGAAATTTAAAGATTAGCTACAAAATACTTACTCCATGGTGGAAAGGCTGCTAGAGGGAACAGCTGACTAAAAATGAAAGTTTTGTGTTGTTTGGTCTCTTCTCATGTATTCTCTTTGTGTTTCCTTCCTGGTCCTTTTCTCTGATATAATCTCTCCTCTTCCTGCCTATCAGGAAATGCCTTAGTCCCTTGAAATTCTTAAATTAATTTTCTTTTTACACGTCCTTTCTCTGAGTTTTTCTGTAAAAATCTCTTGTGTAATCCCAAAATACCTAAAATTCCTCTGCTAAAATGAGCTATTGTAAACAAGACCTTTTCTTTTTTGATTTTTTTCTAATTTGTTTCTCAAATCTAGAATATCACTTGTAAGGCCTTTATAAACAATAACAGATTACAGAGACAATCCCTGACTGTATTAAAACTGAACTGACTTGAGAATCCAGGTATATTGTTTGGGGGAGAAAAAGAGGGCAATCTGGTTTTGTCTAAATACGTAATTTAATTTGCTGTAGGTGTGTGGTAGACAACATCTAATCTTTTTAAGCAAGTGCTACACATAGAAACTGAGTACCCCTGGATTTTTAGAAATCAGGTTGTAGTTGTATTTGATCAGGGAATTTTCACTCAGAGAATTTCTTGGTCACACCAATAGATGGCAATCCATCTTCACGTCCCTTCATTTCTTCAAAAGTGAACTAAAAGGTGAGGAGGAAAGAGAGAAAACAGTTTTCCTCAAATGCTTTTTTCCACTTTTATGTGTCATAGTTTCAAAGCTAAATGTTCAAATGCCCTGGAAATGAGAAATTATCTGAAAACTAGTACACTGCATGCTACCACAGCACAAATTACCCCATGCTGTCCTGCCAGATTTAATCTGCCTGAATCATTTTTGGAAGGGATGATATGGGATTTAGTTTCTATGTGAGCCAGTAAACTGAGATTAACACTGTTCTTGATACTATTGCATATTTTAATCTGAGATTCAATTTGTTGCCAAGTTCTACATGGTGAAATCTTCAATAGATATCAAAAAGATAGGAAAAAAAAAGATAAAGGAATCTCAAGTCATGTATCAAGATACTTGATCTTGCAGTCTGATTGTGCTACAGCAATGTAATTCAGAAATAACTGCAAATAAAATATCTCAATGTCAGATTAGCAAATGTGATGGTAAAATTAAAACCGAGTCTCATTTGCTCCGCTGCCATTGTGGAAGCACTTGTGTACTTCAGAGATAGCTCTTCCAGCAAAACTGGCCTCTGTTTAGATTAGAGAATCTGATTGTTGAATTAATTTGACCTTTTTAATCCCTTTGTTTACACATATACTACCACTACAGTCACAGAGCCCATGGGCATAGGAGAGAGTTTTTTAGGAGATATTTCCCACAAAAACTATTTTAATTGCTGCAATTTGTTTAAAAACTGAAAAACACGGGGAAATGAATGCCTTTGCCCTGGCTGTGCAGTTCTGTGCACCCAGGTGTGGTCTGGGACCAGCAAGTCCAGTTCATTTGGCAAACAATACTTATTTCAGCTGCAGTCTTGTTTATTCTGGGTGTTCCTGGATAAGACTTTATGTGGAAAGGGACTAAACTGTGGCTCCCTCCAGCCTGATAGCTGGATCCCAGGAGGCACTGGGATAAATAATATCTCACTGGATGAACAGAGCAGCATCACGGAGAGCCACAAAGGCCTGGGGCTGCAGAGCTCAGAGAGCTCAGTGCTCACTCCCTGCTGCTGCATGAAAGGCTGAGCTCTGCACCCACCGCCCTCTGCTTCACCCCCAGCCCTTTTCCTGGCCTCCCGTGGCACTGCCTGACCTGCTTCCCTCCTGCAGTCCTTGCCCCAGGCTTTCAGAAGACGTCTGTGCAGGTCTCTCTGTCGGGCACCATCTGAAAGCCCCACGCTATTTGGGAAGAAGCAGCGTGCTCCTACAGTACATGCTTTTCCCTGAATTCTTGGCATCCTGTAATTTATTCTGTCCTTTCTTGCACTAGCAAAGAGAACATTGCAAGTCAGTAAACAGGCCTTAATCTAGAGTTATTGTTAACTCAAGAATGCAGGTAGTGCTGAAAATAAATTGCATCTACTAACAGTGCACATTATGAAACCAGGCATTTCTTATGGAATCCTCCCCTTTACCAAAATTAGTGCCTTGTGTATAAAGAATAGCTCTCTTATTTTTGTTGGGGTTGCTCATAGCTCATGAATAGAGCTGAGGCTTAAGAGGTTATTGTGGATGCTAAGGATGGCAATAGGGAAGCTAGATCAGCAAGCTAAAAGAAAATGAAGTTTCACCCATTAATTACCCATTCTGCTAGTTTCCAAGTGTCAACATGCTGTGTTTCCACAAGCCTGAAAGTACAGAAGAGGGCATAAAGTGCCTTGCACTGTTCTTACCTTTCATAAGATTTCTGCCCTGAACGTATGCTCTCGTTTTATGTAGGCATTTTATGTATTTCATGAGCTCCAGAGGTTAGGTTTTTTGTAATAGGACATCCATTTACTTCCTGAGGGAGTATTATTCTGCCTCTTTGTATGTTAGGAAGCCTTTTCCTCTAAAAAAAGAGAAAAAAAAGCCCCAACTCAGTCTAGGATTATATGAAATGGGGAAAGAATATACAAAACCGAGCCTTAGGCCTCAGGGATGAATCTCCATAATCTGAAGCCAACACCAGATGAACTGCTGAAAGGTTGCTGTTTAAGCCTTGATACCATTACCTCTCCTCTTTGACCTGAAGGGATTGATTATCTGCTCCTGGAGTATTAATGAGTTTGCTGAGCTTCTCTGCAGCAAACCTGTGGGCATGAACTTTCTCTTGCCTGAAGGAATGGAGGATAAATCTCTGAGCTTGTTTTCATGGCTCCAGTTTAATTGCTGATACAGGGGTTTTTGTGATTTCTTCAATGAACAGCATCAGAATCTATGAATTTTATATTTCCGCAAAGAAAAAAAATACAGGGGAGTCAGGTAAATGTAAGGAAGGAATGGGAAAAAGAGGAAAACACACTAGCATTATTTTTCCAGTCTCAGAAACTCATTTGCTAACACAATGAATAAATTTAACAAGGCACAAGTCTCTGTGCAGCCCCAGCCAGTTCCCCAGTAGATCCATAACCCTCTGATCCTAGTGAAAGGGTGTCAACTTCATTAATGGCAGCATTCTCCAGATACACACAAATTAATCAAGCATGTATGAGAAGTTAATGAGTATAAAATTAATGGGGTATTTTTGATGCCTTTTTTGTAGATATTTCTAAGTAAACAGGGATGCTTATTTCTGAAGCTAGAGAGAAAAGTCGGAAAACCACCAAGTCAATAGTTTTTTTATTCATTTTCAGTGAGCTTCTGTGCAGGATCTGGTAGTATAAGCAGAGCAGAAAGATGGGGTCCTGGGTACAATACCAGGCTAAAAGTTGCAATATTCAGCTGTAGTGTTAATCTACTGCAACTTTATTAGTCATTTTACTGTCCATGCCTCAGTTTCCCTCCAACAGCTGCTGTTTTTCTTCAGGGTGGAATTTACTCTTCTTGATGGGGATTTGCTGAACCCCAGTTGTGAGAAGGACATGGACTTTCTGGGAGACCACTAGGGCACTGCAATGCAGAATGTCTGACCTTCCAGGATAGGAAATTCCTGGGCATCAATAGAAGCCCAGGCTGCACTGCTGGCCTCCACAGGCTCTGTTCTGTGTCACTGCAGGCCTTTGGCATTTCCTCTGTTTGGGTTCTGGGTCCTTTCTGAGCATGGATTGTCAAATTCACCAAACAAGGGTGAAAGGACTAAATGCAAGCAATTTTCGAAACAAATGCTGAACAAACCAGTTCATGCAACATTAAGTTCACTATTGTGTGGATGTTCTTTCAGCCACTGTGTGTGTCCTGTTTATTCCACAGCATGCTTGCACATTTAATGTATGAGTTTGGAAGGGAGAAGGAATTAACTTCACCTGTCACCTGGGGAAAGTTACCTTGTTAATTTTCTATTGTGTGGCATTCTGAGCTCTTGAGGAAAAGCATCAGGAGGTTTATCCCTGCCAAAGGATATGACCTTTAGTGAACTGAGAAACACAGCATGCAGTTTTTGTCTTAAACCAACTGTTGCATTGCTTGTCATATTTATTTAAATGTCGTCTGGCATAGTGCGAGAAACCAGGAAGGATCACATGAAAACTCACCAGGATTATGTTGGTTCATTCCCTAAAGAAATGCATGTTTTCATACAAGCACAGCTTTTCTCATAATGGAAAAGTAGAAGGAATCCTTCTATGCTATTGGAATTACTCAAATGGAAGCTACATCTTCCACTGACAGGAGCAATGGGGCCATTGGCCCCACAAGTAGAAACTGGATTTATTCTGAGCCATCAGTCCTTTTGAAACATTTGTTTAGCCAAGGACCTGTATATGCGAAGAAGAATGATAGATAGTCATATTAATTCTATCTTTAGTCTAAGCTGAGACCACCAACATTAAAATGCCACAGCGTATTTTTTTCTGTAGCATTTCCCTAGGCTAAGTTTCTGCACAAGCCCTAAATGTAGATTTCCATAATATAGTATATTGTGATGTCTTTAGCATGTTGCCTTGGCACTGATCACTGAATTTTCTGGGTTTATTGTATTGCTTGGCTTAGGGAAAAAGTCCCCTTAAGGAAGAAAGCTCTATAAAGAAAAAGTAAAATAATGATTCCTTAAGAACCAAAAGGGCAATACAGGCTCCACTAAAATCCCTAGAAAGAGATTATGCAAATCAAAGGAAGGAGAAAGGGAGCATTGCAAGAGAGCTGGCAAAATAACTTATGAGAAAGGAAAATTAATTCTGTCATGCCAAGACCATGCACCTTTCCTTCATATTATCCCCTCAATGCTTTTTCCAGCTTCTTTCCTGATATCTCTTGTGTCAGCAATAGGTCAAAATTTATGGAGGATTTGGATACAGTGAGTGTCCCTTCATTTTCCCTAGTGTTTTCATGGTTCAGTATAGTACATTCCTCCCCTTCAGCCTTTAAATTCTGTTCCCCTTCAGGAAAATCTCTATTGCTTTCAGAGAATCTCTGGAGGGTTTTTCCAGTCTTCTTTGGCTGTTTTTTTCTCAAAAAGACTGTCTCTTGCATTAATATCTCTGTCCCCAAGCTCCAGTGAGCAAACTTAAGGTGGCAGTTTATGTCCAAATAATTTTGCTAAAGGATCTTATTTATTTGAACTTCTTCTGCCTAAGCATCAGGACTTTAAAGCATCCATCAAGGGTGGAAATATTTCAGTAATGGGGATGGGACTCACAATTTATTGTTGTTCATGTTTATATTTTGCCAAGAATATCTTATACTTTCATTAGTAAGACTTTGCCTGGCTGTTTGGGGATAGGGTGCACAGAGTACCAGCCATGAAAATAATGAGTCCCTCCGGAACTCTTTCTAATGGTCTTGTACCTTAGCAGCCCTCAGGTCAGCAGCTTCCAGCAGACCTGGATTGTGATATGGGAAGTGAACAGAGAGGCAGAAGAATTATTGAGCCTGGGCAAAGAAACTACAAAGAATGAGTGAAAACATGACCTGAATGATATGGATTGGAGTCAGGGCAAGGAGCAGGTCGTTGGTGGACTGGAGGTGAGATGGGCATGTCTTAAACAAGGATCCAAGTTGGGAGGGAACTGGGACTAACTGGGCAAGAAGCTTGGTGCAGGAGAAGGAGCAGAGGGTTGAGAACTGAATGTGCTTGATGTCTGATGGCTGGGATTGGGGTGAGAAGCTTGGGTGGAAACTGGTGTGGCAAGGATGAGGAGAAGCAATGACGGTGAACCATGTGGAGTGGGAGGGAGAGCCAGAGGAGAGCAGGGTAATGTTGGAGTGAATCAAGCTGGGGTGGGTGAAGGGAAGGGCAGATACTTCATTCACTCACTGCTTGCCTTCCCGTGCCAGGCTGGAGTTTCCATACCAAGTTTCCTTCCTCTCTGCACATGTAAGAGAAGCCTTCCATCTCCCCTATGAGAGAAATGCATTCCCCACGCTCCATGATGATTCACATCAAAGATGACAATCTGCACTTGCTTTCAATTACTTCATTAGCTTGAATTAGTTGAAAGCTATTTTTGCATCCTTCAGGGATCCAGCCTGGCCTGAGCTCTATGACTGACACCACACGATAGGAAAACTTCTTCCTTTTTCAATTTTGCAGTTTGTCTGCCTATTGCAGCAAGAAATACTTTCCCCAAATTCCATTATTTCTTTTGCACATTTCAAATTAATCTCCTGGCCATTCTTACAAGCTGAGCCTGGTCTGTTTATTTATCTGGATAAATATCTGATATAAAATCTCATTAGCCCAACAATTACCTTTGACACCATAGAGGAATAAAGTCTCTTGGCCATGCAAATTAGGAAATCACAGTTAGTCCCTTCCAAGTCTGAGAAGGCACACTTTTGAAAGACATTCAAAATGCAGAAAATCAGAGTCATTAATATTACTATTATAATAATAGATATTATAAATATATTATTATTAATATTATTATTACTCCTCGTGATAAATCTGTCCCTCTGCATCCTATGCAGACCAAAAGCCTAGATGCTAATTACAGTAATTTCATGATTATAAGCCGCACCGTTTTGACTAAAATTTTGGTCCGAACCCAAAGTGCGGCTTATAATCAGGTGCGGCTTATATATGGACAAAGAATGAAAAGTTGCTGTTTTAGTTTGGAGGACAGGTGTCTGCTGAGAAAGGCAGGAGCTTCTCTTTTAAATGGAGAATGTAAACCCCCTCCCTCCAAATTATTAGAATTTTGAAATCAAGGGGCTTTCAGGCAAAAATATGGGAATTAGAAATAGCAGTTCTTTACTAGGGAAATTAAAATAGAAATACAGTACTACAAAGAAACAAACCCCAAACCCTGATAAAGTCAGAGTACAACCTGACACCCTGTCAGGCAGGGTGTTGGTAGCAGTCCCATTAAATGGTGGCTGCAGTCCTCCTGCAGTGACAGATGTGGCTCAGTTGGAGCAGTGCTCCTGTAGAAGGTGCAGTTTCCCTCCGGAGGGCCAGTAGTGATGTGGAGAAATCCGGTTTTCCTCTGGAGTCCAGTGGAGAAAGGGGCTCCCTTAGTGTCTCAAAACCTCTGTTTTTATCTTGGTAAGAAATGTTGGGCTCTTTCCCCTGGCTGGAGCAACTCCCAATGGGATGCAGTAATTTTATCAGTCCCACAGTGGGACTCAATGGGCCATTAGCAGAAAATGACTCGCTGGAGGAAGGATGGGTTGTGAAAAGATAAAGAACAATGCCCTGCCTGGTTTCAATGGATGGCCCATTAGCAGAATATCTGCCGTTGAGATAAGGATCACTGCCCTCACCCTCAACAGATGGTGATAGAATAGATACCTTTCATCACACTCTGTATTGTAACGTGCGGCTTATAATCAGGTGCGGCTTATGTATGGACAAAGAATGGAAAGTTGTTGGCACCCGGAAGTGCGGCTTATACTCAGTGCGGCTTATAATCGTGAAGTTACTGTAATCATTCCACCTGATGATTCTATCTGTTCTTGTATGGCATTTCTTTGGAAAATTGCAGAAAGAATGAGACAAGAACTGGTCTATAAAGGAAGGGAAAATCAGGTGAGCCCATTCTTTGTAGTGCTGCTATTTTCAATCCCCTTTAGTACTAAGTACTAATAGTACTAAGCACTATTAACACAAAAAAGTATTTACGGTATTAATGCAAAAATATTTAAAGTGCAGGAAATTTGGATTTGTGTTTGATTTGCTCCTCCATTTCTCAGGTATTCTCTATGATGTAGTGAAAAGACTTTCTACTTGGTGAATGTGGAAGAAGCTCAAGATTTTGGTACTGAGGGAGCTGGCAGAAGTGCTCTCTGAGCCGCTTCCATTATTAAATTCAATATTAGGAAAAATGTCTTTGTGAAAAGATTGTCAAGCATTGGAAAAACTACCCAGCAAAGTGGTTGGTCCACCTTCCCTGGAAGAATTTAAAAGAAGTGTGGATGTCGTAGTTGGGGGCATGGTTTGGTGGTAACTTGGCAGTACTGGTGGACTCAATGATATTAAAGATCTTTTCCAACCTAAATTTGATTCTAGGATTCTATAATTTTGAAGAAGCCCAAATCCCATTCATAGCCAATGCCATTTAAGTGGCTCTGAGACTTTCAAAAATTTAGTTGAAATCTTTCTGAAGTGGCAGGCATTGGAATCTTCAGTGTTTGGTTTCCCAGTCCCTCGGGTCCTTTTACAAATATTATCTAAGCAGAGTCCTCTTGGAAATAGGAGCTTATAATGGGCTATATTTGTTCAGGGAACCTGCAAAAGTGAACATTAAAGTGTGCATGCACAGAAGAAAAAAGATCTTTGTATGAAGTTTTCCATTCATGTAGCTGTGTTGTGTCATTCTTTCATAATAAATGGAGCTATGTAAGTTTTCCTACATGGTAGAAAAATAATTGGATTTCAAGTAGACAAGCTAGAGCCTTGTTTACTCAGATGTCATTCCTTTATGGTACAGCACCTCTAATTCTGTAGGGCTGTGCTGGCCATCCAGGTCACCAGCATCCTCATTATTGTGTGCAGGTATGGTATGCCCAGAGTGAAAACTGACTAGCAAAAAGAACACATTGTAATTAACCCTAGCATTGTAATTAACCCTAGCAGGTTCTCAACCTAGGATGATGGTTTTTAGTATTGAAATTACATTTAACCACTCCAGTAGAGATGAATAGAAAGCAGGAGATGTAGAAATAAGCAAAATAATGATGTGATTAATATTCACAGTATAAAGAATTCACTCTTCCCATCTGTTAGAGATCACTATGCATTCCACACTTATCTCTCTGTAAATCAGAAGCAGACTGATGATTTATAAAAAAAATAGTAATTTATTCAGAGAACTGCACATCTATTGATGTTTTATCTGGTTGCCTGTTATCTGGATTTTAAAAATGTGGTTAATTGTCCATAACTCTACTGAATTTTTTTTCAAATATATTTTCATGTTTGGTCAGAAAGTGTTGTGCAAGATTATCCTAATAATTATGGTTGAACTTGACTGTTAAGTGCACCTCTAATTTCTGCTGAAGGCAGTGGGATTTACAGCAAAGAGCTTTAAAGATGGTTAGCCTGCTAGGGCTGGATCACTTGCTTAAGCTCTACAAACTGTATGGCATTTGCTAGAGTAATTTCTTTGATCACTAACCCCTGGCCCAAGCCATTAGTATTTGGGGACTGGCCAGGTTTCCATTAAGAGGAGAAACTGATGACAGAAATCAGACAGGTTTTTTTTTGTGCTGTCCTCCTTATTTACAATGAATATTCACAAAGTTATGCTTCCCTGAACCTGGCAGGAACCCCTAGAGGCAGTTCTTGAACACAGTTTAAAAATCTAATTCCTCAAATGCCTTTAACTTTGTCCCTTTTTCAGGGCTGCCAGGATGAAAGTGTTTTTCTTTGATGCACCCCTTTTGTCTTGCTTTGTGTTTTGTGTTCCACCTGAACATGAGGTACTGTGCAGGTGACTGGAAGAGAGAGGCTGTGGAGTCTCCTGTGCTGGGGACATTCAAACGCCATCTGGACACAAATCTGAGTAAACTGCTCTGGGGGACACTGCCTGAGCTGTGAGGTTGGGCTACATGACCTCCAGGGGTCCCTTCCAGCCTTACCCATTCTGTGATTCCATGATTCTGTCCTTGCAAACGCTGCCTTGCTGCCTTTGGGGCCAGGCTCTCAGCCTACATATGCCAGGTGAGCCAAGGTTCACTCTTGCCCATCTTGACCATCAGCTACCACGGCCACCAGGTACCATCTTCCATAAAACATGTCATTTCTTCCCCTGTGGGTGAAAGATCAGTATTTAACCAATGCTGTAGTAAATAGCAGCTGCTGAGGTCTTTTTTCCACAAAATACAAATTTTCTATCACTCACACAAAGTTATTGCATGTATAAAAATTGGTGGGAAAGGAAACAAAGCTGTGAATCAAGACTGATGTTCTTTTGGAATTTTCGGGTAAAGGGAATTGAAATTACTTTTAGATGAAAAATGCTGTTTATATAATGTCAAAATGTTATGCTTTTTCTTTTTAAAATCAGTTTAAACTCTCTTTCCTTAGCAAATGTCTAGTAAGATTGCTTTAGTTTGGGTTGGTTCAGCATAGGTGAAAGTGTTTTATTCTGTTGAGTGGCCTCAGAAGTTTTAGCTTTCTCTGTTTAGTAAATTTTTATACTGCATTTCCACTTCATGCATGAAGTGGCAGTTTGAGTTGTTATCACTCCTGATGGTCTGAAGGCCTCCAAAGAATGGTTTCCTTCTTTCACAAGACAAAATAGATTATTTTTCCAAGTATGCTCTATGTTTCAAGGTAGAAATCATCTGACTCCAGTGCATGATAATAGCTGGCAAAATAATCCAACTTGTGAAAGGAAATATGGTCATCACTCCTCTGAGATAGAAAGCCTGTGCAGTGAGGTGCTCTAATGACAAACCTCTATGGGTGTAGTAAGCTAGTTCCAACCAAGTCATCTAAGACCATATCAATAAGTCAGCAGTGAAACTGTTCAACTGAACTTTGTCGAAGGAGTTTATTCCAGATAACAATGTAAAAAAAAAATATTTTTATTAAAATAGTCTCAAATATTTTTGGTCAGGCTGCAGCACAGAAAACCACTGGCATGCCTGTTTTTTCCTTCAAGATGAATTTCAAACTTTATTAACATCTGAGAGTAATCCCTTGTTTGCAGATACAACCTCATCGGTTGTCTATATAGTTTATTTTTATAATAAGTGTTGACATGAGGTGCCAGTGAAATATAGGTTTCAGACAAATCTCTGAGCTGCTACCTCTTTTTTTTCCCTTAGCCTTTGAGCTTACTGTTCCTTGTGGATCTCTTGCAGCTGAGGATATTCTATGATTCTCAGATTGAAAGCCATCTTTCAGAAAGTGTGTATATGCACTAGTTTTTCTCTAAGGCTTTTGGACATTAGCCATTTTGTATTATCAGCCATTCTGTCTCTCTTTCAACTGTCTTTCCACTCCGGTTGCTTTCAACTTCTTTAACTTCTTTCAGATTCAAACCGTGTAAGTTTTTTCTGTGTAAGTGTAGACCTCTGTATACCATATTCTAGCCTACTGACAAAATTCTTTTATTTCTTGGTCACCCTTTGCAGATTTCTTAGAACTTTTCTGTGGGCAGCCAGACTGAAAAACCTTAGCTCTGCTGTCAACCTACATCAGCTGGACTGTCCTTTTCCTTTTCCCTACTGCATATGCATGCTTTTACTTGGAGTATATATACTCTTGGCAAATGCAAAGTTTGTCTCTGGCCAAGGGATTCCAAAAGAAAAGCCTTTACCAAGATTACCCTTTTCAGCTTGTATTGATTTTGAGTCTTGAGAGATTTCCTGCTAAAGACTACTGAGGTCTTGTGCTAGCTAGAAAAAGAAAGAGAAAGAAAAGCTTTTTTTTTTTTTTTTTTTTTTTTTTTTTTTAAATCAAAAGAAAAACCAAACTTGAAACAGTCAAACATCAGTGTTTCCAAGGCAGTCTCAGCTCCAGGAGCCTTGACATTGCTCAGAACCGGTAGGTTCAGTTTTCAATTCTTCTTTACACTATTGTCTTCAACCCAAATACTGCTTTTCTACCACAGTTGTTTTCTGCACCCCTGTGTGTAAGGTCTTGTATGCTTTCATTAATATTAACCGGGATTCTCAGGTTCTGAAATCTGGTGTCTTACTGTGAGCCCCCTGCCTGGACACCTGTCTGAGTCAAGACTGCACTGAAGAAATATTGACATCTCTTTTGTGCCCGTGTCAGGTATCTCATCAGTAGAGCTTCAAAGCTTGTGCGAGACCTCTAATGGTGCACATGGAGTTATATATATTATAGAAATAACCAGAAATAAGACAAGAGAGATTGAAAGTATATTGCTAGGAATGGCACGTTTGTGTATTTGTTGTAAAAAGTTATGAGCTATGACTATGCCCTTGTGTCTCCTTTGCCTTGATTTTTTACTGTGCAAACAGCAAAAGACCGCAAATAACCTGCCTGTTGTGCACCTGTTTTATGGAGAATCCTTAAAAATGATGCAGTATATGGTGTGTGGGATGATTTTGTGGGGTTGTAGGGACTCTGTTCTCTCCTTTGGGTCTCTCCTTAGAAAAGGGTACAACCATATTGGCTAACAAGGAAAGTGCTTGAAGCAAACTGCATATACCCACTCCTCCTATTTCAGTGTAACAGAGGGGATACTCCCAGACGCAGTTCCAGGCTCTGCCTGAACCCTCTTTATCCAGCATTAAGTCTTTTGAAGCCCTCCACAGCATGAGCTTATTGGTGATTTCAATGCTCTTTATTTCTGAATGTTAGAGAGTTACTAACTATAAATTGGCTTCCCAAACAATATCAGGAAGATTCAAGGCAGTGTGTGCAATTCACTATAGCTGTCAGGAGCAGCCAAAGAGGAATGTGGAAAACTATGCAGCACCCCAGGTGCAGAGAGTGTCTCAGAAGGTGCTGCAGGAGCTCTGCTGATTATTCACCCTGTCCAACCTTAGAGGGACAATTTGAGACAAGATGCTGTTTGGAGCTTTTTAACGAGCTGGAGGATTTGTGTTTCTGACATACATGATTAAGGTGACTGTGAATCCTTGATGCAGATCTTTGAATAGGGCAAGCTGCACGGACCACTCATCAGACCCCATGGACAGTGCCTATAAGGCAAATTCCAGTCAAGGGGAGTACAAATTCTGTCTTTGCATTGGCTCAGGCATCTTGAATTTTGCAAAATAGAAATGTGAAAAATTGAAGGGGAAGAAATCCAGTTTTCAAGCTCTGAGAAGGGAATTGCAAAAGAACTGATCTGTTTTTAAAAACCTTAAATCCCCCAAAGCTTCTGATTAATTTATTGAAAAAATGTTCATAAAAGATGTAACCAAACCCAAATCTGATGCTTCAGTAAGGAGCACATGCAGGATGAAAAGCCCAGGGCTTTGCCCTACAAGCACAGAGAGAGCATTTCAGCTGTCATCCAAGTAGGCACCTGTCACTCCCATCACAGCAGGAACAGCACGATTTCTGGCCTAGTTTCTGGAACATCAGTGGTGTTGTAGGGAGATCTCAGACGCTATGCAAACCAGGACCCAAAACTACAATCTCTGTTTTTTTTTTTTTTTTTTCTGTTTTTACTCTTCCCCTATGAAAGCCTCAGGGAATATGAAGTCATCCTTAAGTCTGTTTCTGTTCCCCAGGCTTTTCTTTCCACTGTGGTGGGCTGATACTCATACATCTGCATGACGGTGTGACCCACTTTGAACAGTTATATGCTGATCAGTGAAAAACAGAATATGCTTTCCTGGCTTTTGGATTATTATTCAAAAGGAAAGGAGACCCAGAGAAGCATGCCATGTTCACTGTTGCATTACCACACATCTGAGTAGCCAAGCTTTAGTTAAACAGACCCATGGAGGAACAGGAGTCTGCCCTTATAGTACAAAAACTTGCTGCAGGCATCCAGCTTAGAACCATCTAGAATATCTGTGGCATGAGCTGTGGGATGTGAGTTCTGTGTAGGAAAATGAAGTTTGCTCTTTGGTTGTAACTGTGGTTTAGCTGTGTGTCAGGGCTGTGAAATCACAATGCACACATTAATTCCAGGGACAGTCCAGCAGCTCATCCTGGTTTGTCACCTTCACAGACAGGACAGTTGACAGCATTGTTCTGCACTGAAAATCTCTTCCTAGTGATCTTGTCCAAACCTGCTGCTTGTACTGTCGAGTCACACTGTCATGTAGTGTTGTTCATGCACACTTGGAATTCTGTCTTGGAATTTACTAATCTATTTTCTCTATCAAATCTGTAAGAATTAAGGGAGAATTTATTTGCTAAAAAGCCTTTAGCCCTATCCTAAATTTTATTTAACTGCAAAGCAAATAGGTCTCAGTGAATGTTTTCGGTTTGTTTTTTGGTTTTTTTTTTTCCCTTGGACAGTGATGAATATGGATTTAAAAGCAATATTCATAAATTACTCAGCTCTTTTATATTTTGTGCCAATGATTTTGTGTTATGTTACATCACTACTCATGTGGCTCTATTAATTGCAGGGACTATACAACACCAGGTGCTGAAAAAATATACATGTCATGGATCTGCAGTTCACCAGATCGAGTGGAAAGGCTGGACACCCTCCTTGTGGTTGCTCTTATTTTAAAGCAGAAGTAGAGGTGCTGCATGTAATGTGTATAAAAAGGACACAATCAGCTCCATCTGATTGGAAGGTCGAGTCATTCAAGAATTTGCCTCCCAAGGACTTTCTATGTTGAAGGTTCCACATTTCCTTACATTCAGAGATCTTTGCAGAAACACGTTTAATTGTTGTCTTTATGAGGCCTAGTCATAAAAATAATAATAAAAGCATGGGTTTCTAACAATTGTAATGTGACAAACATTTGGCAAATCTTTTGGAAAACTGTCTCTATTTTTGCCTTATATAGACCAGCAGTCCTAAGTAAGAGCAGAACCCCAGCAGAGATGACAGAAAATAAGATTTTAGAGATTTTCCTAAGCTAGATTGACTTGCTACAGGTATCTGAATACTTTTGAAGCAACCCTATGTATGTTACAGCTTCTGTAAATGAAAAATATAATGAAGGAGTACCAGGACCAGATGAAATATTTCTCCCAGTTATGCAACATAAATGTATTAGGTCAGTCTCACATGCCCTAATATAGCAAACCCCTTAAACATCTGCATACGTTTAAGTCCAAGTACAGTAATTTCACGACCACAAGGCACACCAGACTATAAGGAGCACCTCCAGGAGTCGGCAAATTTCGCAACTTTGTACATTATATAAGGCGCACCAGACTATAAGGCGCACCGGACTATAAGGCGCACTTTTTGCAGCGAGGCTCCGCCCCCAGCTCCCCCCGCGTGGTTGCTGGACGAGGCCCCGCCTCAACCCGGCAGCAATGGGCTCCTGGGCCCGCCTGTACCTGGCAGGGCCGGGCTATGTCCGCTGCTGCTCGGCGCCGCCTCCCCGGGGCCGGGGCATGCCTGCTGGGGCGCCGCGGGCCCCCGGGCCCCCCTGTACCCGGCAGCCGCGGCCTTGCCGGCTCCCCCTGCGGCTCGCGGCTCTCACTTCCGGGTTGGCAAATTTCTGAACTTTTACCCATAAATAAGGTGCACCGGTCTATAAGGCGCACTTCCGGGTTTGGGCCAAAATTTTAGTCAAAAGGGTATGCCTTATAGTCGTGAAATTACTGTATATTTTTGCAGCTGTTATTGGGTACAGAGTACAATAATTGAAAAATTACTCACAGATAAAATGCACTAGGCAAATTACTGATGAGTATACATAACCAAACTACTGGATTTCTGTTTTGGATCATGAGGTTCAATATCCCTTAATACATTGTTTTAGGCTGCTGCATACCTGATCCATAATTTAGATAGTAAGTATGGAGAGATTGGAAAGACTTCCTTTTCTATTTACAATTATCTTGCACTGTAAAATTTGCAGTCAGTGCTATTGATGAGAAATGGATTTGTGTTACAATCCTAAGTGAACACAAATATTGGAGCCAGATAGGGAAGCAGGCAAGAGGCATAAGAAGCCTTCTTGTGCCTTTCTCCACCTCATGAGTACAATCTTAGGTTTTTCCAGCTCTAAATCTTACCAGGTATGCGTTTTGAAACTAAATTTGATAGGGTTTTAAGATGCCACAAGCTAAATTGTTTGGACTTAATCTTCTGGCTGTGTTTTTGAGCTCAGGTATGGTGGTTGCCATGCTCCATGCTGAAGTCAGGGCTGCCAGCAAATGTGTGTGTTATCTTAGCACACCTGCCAGATCAGACCTCTCAGGTTACTTTACACAAGAAGGCACTCAGATTTTGAATCCCAAATATCCTGAAGCAGATTTTCTTGAAGCTGAGCTGGGATGCAGGAGTCCAAGACGTGCAGCATCACAGCTTCAGGCACTTGGCTGTAGGAGGGAAAGACAGGGCTCTGGGTGCTCAGCTGAAATAACATGTCAGTAGCCAGCCCAACTGTTCCTTGGACTCCTGCTCCACATGCCCTCCTGCTCCTGCTCCACAGAAATTAGGAGCTCTTGGTGTTTTTACAAGGTGGCATTTAGCCCCGTGTCTGTCCTCCTCTGGCAATGTTTCCTGGCCAAGTATCAGTGACAACAGCTTCTTGTCATTGATATTCAAGTAATGTCTTGAGTGTTCAGAATGTCGTATTTGAGCACATCCTGTATATTTGATATTTAAATGTATCAAAATTAGCCCCTTCTCCAGAAATGTTCACTTAAGAGAATCACTAAAAGTAGACATGAAAATAACTAAGCAATGTTTATGCTAGTTATTAATTCATACAAATGACATAAATAAATAAATAACATGGCAAAAACAAATAGGGTAACAATAAATTGATTTCTGTTGTACTTTATGCAAAGAGTAAGTACTCATTTGGTATCAGCACTACTGCTGTGACACAGGCAACTATTTATAACCTAATTTATTATGTGCAATATATAGTGCAGAGAGGATGAGTTCTTTACAAGGCCAAGGATTAAGTAGGGAAGGAAGCTCCATGTAGGGCTAGACATCCTGACAGCTGTATGTGAGCACCTGTGACTTCCCTATGATTTGGTCAGTGTCTTTTAAGTAAATTAAGAGTGAGATTTTTCAAACCTCCAACTTCCATAGACATTAGTTGCAATTAAAACTACGCCTTACTGTTCATTTTGTCCACTTATGAAATCCAAATCCAAGACATTTTATTTTTATTGGCTTTGCAGTATCTTCAGCTGTAGACTGAGGGCAACTAGTGAGAAAACGAAATGTAAAGCAAGCTAGGAAAATCAAAGCAAACAGAAAAAAAACCAACCAAACAAAAAAAAAACCCCAAAACAAAAAAAACCCACAACAATTCCAGCTTCCAACAGCAGCACAGAACTAATCCCTGCAGTGGACATTTGTAACAGCCAAAGCAATAAGGGTTTCCACATATTTTAAAACTATTTCACAACCTTTACTGATTTCTAATGAGGCTGAATTAGCACCTTTATTTTCTAGGGGCTGCATCTTAGCATCAAGGTTGTTGGAGAGATGAGGAGAATCAAATCATGTAGCTGTGCACAGAGAAAGAGCAGCTCTGAAGCTGCTCACGCTTGGCTGGAGTTCACAGAGCATAAGCCAATTTTTGCGCCCACAGAGCAGTTCATTTCTTGGCAGCTGCATCGGAATAAAGCTCCAAGGCTACAGCGGCCCACAGCCTGCTGTGACTCGGTGACCACAGAGCCTAATTTGTGCTGGATAAAGCCCTAAAGAGATTAACTGACTCATAACATATGCTACTTTACCTTCTACAAATGAACCTCAAATGCAGAGCTTGTTTCTGATCTCTCTCTAAATTTTGCAAATACCCCACCACTTAGTCACGGATACAGGGGAACCTGAAGAACAACAAAAAAATTATCATTCATATATTTTTTACAAACACTTCAAAAGACTATATGGTTTCTCTGCCAGGAATGTGACATTTCACATTAAGGAATCTATAAAAAATGCATACATTCATTTTAGGAAACCTCTGAGCAGCAGCAGTGCAGGTGTCTTACCTGCGGCACAGCTATGCAGGAGAAGCAGCTACATCCAATGTTGAGTTTAGCAAGGGATGGCCAATTATAAGCCTGAAAAAGTTTCTGAATCTCTTCAGTCTCCCCAGGCCCATGAAGAGGTCCTTGGAGATGGGCAGCAGCTTAAAAGACAGACCAGCAGTAGCAGAAGTGCCAGCCAACAGAGTCAGGGTGTTTTTAAACCAGGCTGGTGAGTGCACTGTGAAACAGATATGCTCTGGAGTGCAGCAGTTCCTGACTCCACACCGTGGAGCTGGCCAGGATGAGTTATTCTTCCCTGGTAGCCCACACACAGCAATATTACACTGGGGACAAGAATGCCATTATTCACCCAGATGTCATTCCAACATGGACTTTGAATATGGGTCTGGGGACAAGCAGTACATGTAGCATACAAGGCCATGAGGCTCAATTAATTTCCATGTCATGAAACCTTATCTCTCAAAAGACCTAGATGAGGGCAGCTGGGATGGTCACATGTACAGGTCATCTTCTACAAAATCAGTGGTCTGACATCACTGGTCTAACATTTCATAAATTCTTTTGAAAATGCAACCTCACTGCAGAGAAAGGCATTTAATGTCCGTGATTTCAAGTACAGCTAACTTCATTAAATTCAAGGCATTCCATCCTATCGAAATGACAAAAAAATATCAGTTCAAACAACCATTTTAAATGAGCTAATAAATACTGGATCAAATGAAAGATGTTTCTGATTAAAAGTTCTGCATTTTTAGCCTGCTTTACTGTCATAACTTAAAGGCAAATATATCTGCAGACTCTAGGAGCCATGTCCAGAGAAGGGTTAAATAGGAATGAATCTGTTTTAAATGGCATCTTAGAAAGGATTTGGCTCTTGTAAGACACTTCAGATCTCATACACTAAAAGCTCTGTATGTCTCCTCAAAACTGGAAACTTCATGGTTTTTAAGTTAACAGTTAAGATTTTTCCTGGTGTCTTTTTTTCCTGAGATTTTCTGGATGCCCTTAAAAATCACATCACCCAAATCCAAGTGAGAACTGAAAACCTAACACCTTTAGTGTTAGAAGCATAGTCTTACACTGCTGTTCTTGGCAGCTATATGTCAAGAAATTAGATTATTGTCTTTTACCTTCTAGGCGTTTTCTCCAAAGACTGAGCCAAGCGTGTCAGCTTCCATGATGCAGTTGCTCTTGCTTTGGGCTTATGATCATGGTCAGTGGCTGTGGGTGAGCTGATGAGCAGGAATTCTTGCTCAAGTAGAGCAGTTGCCAGTTAATGTGTGAATACAGTCTAAAGTCCATCGTAGTGAAGTTCCTGGGATCAATGAATTTAAAGGGACAAATTCAACACTATTGTGCATCCAGGATAATTGAAACCCACAACTGATGTTTTGTCATAGGTCAAACTTGTTTTCAGCCCAGACAACCAGGCTGCACAGGCTGCATATTTTTACACTTTTATACATTTTAACAAAGCTGATTTTTATGTCTAGAATCTTCTTGATTTTTGTATTCATTCCTCTCCTAAAATGCATAGTTGGCTGGGCAGATCAAGTTCTTACCATAACTGATTAACTAGGGATCTTCTTTCTCTCCCTTTTTTTCAAACTTCTCCTGGTAATGAAACTAGATCTTGCAGCCACCAGAAGAACAAAGCTCAGAAGGTGTCAGGTTGGTAAGATGTGTAAAACTGAATTTTTTATGCAAATGAACAAAGCTCAGAAGTTTCTCCCCTCAAAGGCAGAGACCCTTGCTCCCCAGCCTGTTACATGCATGTAGTCTGGGCCCAAGTGAACAAGTGAATTCCTCAAAGACTATAAAATTGGCACTGGCCCATTGGACTCAGTAGAACTACACGGCCAAGGATGCTTATTTAGCTCAAGGGGGGATGATATGATTTGAATCTGGGAGCATTTGAGTGTTATAAGCTCTCCAGTAAAAACCTAGGGAAAAAAAAAGGAGGAAGGGGAGGGAAATGGGAATGGGAATGGGAATGGGAATGGGAATGGGAATGGGAATGGGAATGGGAATGGGAATGGGAATGGGAATGGGAATGGGAATGGGAATGGGAAGGGGAAGGGGAAGGGGAAGGGGAAGGGAAAGGGAAAGGAAAGGAAAGGAAAGGAAAGGAAAGGAAAGGAAAGGAAAGGAAAGGAAAGGAAAGGAAAGGAAAGGAAAGGAAAGGAAAGGAAAGGAAAGGAAAGGAAAGGAAAGGAAAGGAAAGGAAAGGAAAGGAAAGGAAAGGAAAGGAAAGGAAAGGAAAGGAAAGGAAAGGAAAGGAAAGGAAAGGAAAGGAAAGGAAAGGAAAGGAAAGGAAAGGAAAGGAAAGGAAAGGAAAGGAAAGGAAAGGAAAGGAAAGGAAAGGAAAGGAAAGGAAAGGAAAGGAAAGGAAGAAAGAGAGAAAGTTTGTAAATATCAATATCAGCAAACATAAGCAGCTGTCTCTGTCAGACATGCTTCATTCCATCAGAGAGCTATGGATATTTGGAAATAATTCACACTTCCTATGTGTTTAACTACAAGCTTTCCATTTGTTTGGAGGCAATCAGGGGTTTATACTCAAACAGGAGCTTTTCTCAACTAGGCTTTGTTCAGAAAGCAGCATTTTCCTGTGGCACCAGCCATTTTCCTGTATTCACCTGTGAATGCCAGGGTGCCACATGGAGTGTAGGCAAACCACATTGCAGAGAGGGCTCCTGATTTCACAGATTTTGGTCACACACTCCTGGCAGAAACTGTAGATGTTTTCAGAATGTGCCTTTCTCCAAGCACCTAATGCTTTCATGAACCAGGCTGAAGTGGAGATGACCTTGTGCTTTGGATGTGGTAGTTGTTAAACTATGGCACCTGACAGCCATTCCCACTGATAACTCCTCAGAACTCCTGCACACAGCATTTCCTGAGGGGGACTTCACCATCTGCCATAAACTCACAGGGGATGCCTATCAGGCCAGGGACTCAGAGCCCATCCTGTGTCCTCCTTAATAAGAACACTGAAAGGCTGTAATTTTTGCCTTACTAACTGTCACATTTCCTCCCTATTTGATTGACTTACTTTCTTTTCAGCTCTTCCCTCTGCTCCCTATGTAAATGCCTTTTTATTTCTTTTCTGTTCATATACCATACATGCACTCTAGCATTTTAATTCCAGTGTTTAAGGCCATAAATAATGTAGTCCTGCTGCTGTCTACTTGCAAGACTGTCCATGGTCTCTTACTGTGTCACAGCTGTAAATATCAATTGCAAGGGGAATGCAACATGATAGAATGTAATTACATGTCTTGGAAGCTTGCTGCTTCAAGAATGTTCAAGATCAGGTTGGACAGGGGACTGAGCAATTTGATGCAGCTGGAGATATCCCTGCTCACTGCAGCGGGGGGGTCACACTAAATGAGCTTTAGAGGTCCCTCCCAACCCTAACCATAGTTCTGTGGGCCTGTTAGTCCCAGCCTTGCTGGAAAGAGGCTTTGCAGAACTCTTCTGTGCCATGGATACAGTTGTCTGTGAGGTCTCACAGTGAGACTAGGAGAAAACTGCAAATCCCTGTGATAAGTGAAGGAAAATAGCCTGATGATCTTCTTGATTTATGATGAACAGAGTGTTAATAGATATTTTTTTAGTACAAAAGTAGTGGAAGGTGTTTACTTTCCAAAATAGATAATTTCACTGATCTGTTTTAGGGTGTATGTCCATCAGAATACAAGGAACGAGCAACCAGGCATAGGGAAAGGCAAACATCTTTTAGGCTGGTTTTCCTTATAGGGATAATGCAGCATAAAATTATGCCCTGAGATACTATAATATGGAACTGCACTGTCAGACTCCTGAAGATCACCTCTATATAATATGAGGCAGATTTTTCAAAAGCACTGAAAACATTCCCTCAGCAAAAAACACTCTTGTTTTTAAATGACTCAACTGAAAGATGACTTCCTCAAATGATTACACACATCAGAAAACCATGTTCCTATTAAAAAAAAAATCACAATTTTGTTTCTCATCCCAAAAAATATGTGCATGTTGGCCTGCTATTTCTGTGTGTAGGCACCATAATAAATCCCGATGATACATCTATGGATTAAAATAGCAGTTTGGAATTTGCTAAAATACTGTGGCACTGTGGAACACTTTCTGCAGTGTGGATTTGTTTTCCACCTTTTTACCCAATAATAAATGTTAGACTCAGCAGTAAGGGCCACACCAGTACTGTAAAGTATAGGATTTATTACCCAGATCTGCAGAACATAAATTTTCCAAGGCCTGTAATTGCATAAAATGCTACACGAATCCAACAATATGAAGAAATCTATTTTGAGGGCAAAATTTTTCCAGTTATCAGGGTTTCAACATTTGGCTGGGAATTAAAAACACTGCAGGACTGAGGTGCTCAAGAGCTTGGTAGTACTGGCACATGTCTTCAACACAAATCCTTCTTAAATGCTGGGAAGACCTCTTCCATTGCCTGAACTGGTCAGTTCTGGAATGTCTCTGGTACCAGCACTGGTGTCAGCAGAGCAGATAGTCCACCTTAGGGTAAGTAAAAATATTAGAAGCAGTAGTTCATTAAAAAAAAGTGGCCTGCCTGAAGTATTTTCATATCCTAATGGTTCTGAAGTGTTATGAAGTCTACCACAAGGCATCACAGCACCTAAATAACTGCAAGTTGTGTCCCTCAAGCAGATAGTTGTTTAGCTTAAAACAAGGTCATACTTTCAGATCAGCTTCAAGAAAATGCCAACAATTCCCATTGAATTCATCTGAGTGGATGAGACTCTTCATGAATTGCTGTTCCTCCTATTCCATACATTGACTCTGTGCTGACTTCCCAAGGAACAAACATTTTACTGTTCTTCTCTCAGCCCAGATCATTAGTGCCAGTTGTTGTGATAATTAAATACTGTACTGGTAAAATTCACTGAGAATAACCTCAGAACTGCAGGTAGTCAATGGTTTCTTCAGGTCAGTATTGAATCTACCTAGGAAAACCCAATTGCATCTTTAAAAGTTCACTATGTGTGTTCATAGAGTGTGTGAACATATTGTGAAATATCTCAAAAAAATTCTAACCCCCCCATCACCCTACCAGAATCATCATGGCCATCATCAGTAGTTTGGTGTAGTTGTGTAGTAATATCTTTTTTAAAGAGTAATTTAGGTATCTGAAAAAAAAAATGCTTTAGGTCACCACCCTGTGACACCTATTCTTTTGGCTCTTATATGTGCTTCTCTAAGTCACACTGGAGACGAATTCCTAAAGAAAGCCAAAGATGGCTGTGATCATGTTCAACAATGTATAAATAATTTTAAAGAAAAGAGCAAAAATAAATCTTAAGAAAAAATGATTGTAAGCCATGCATTCAACTTCCATCATGTGCTTTCAGCTCTTTCTCTTTGTTTTCTCAAAATGGTGAGTACAGGATTGTCCCACCTCACAAACTGGTCTTGGCAATAAATGCATTAAGGTGTAAGATGTGGATGAAGTAGCACAACAGAAACCACTTCATACTTACATATATGAATTCTTGCACACTTATTTTGTAGAAAAACATGAAATAACAACTCCAAAATACTTTTTAAAGTGACTACTTCTTTTTTCTTTTTTTTTCTTTAAATACCAATTTCATAGTTTTCTGAAGCCTAGTTCATGAGGTTTAGAAGTGACTGCTCTGTGGTTTGAAGCAATCTTCAGATATCTCCCACCAGTTCTTTACACCAGAGAAACCTCTAGTGGAATTTTACCCCTGAACTTTCAAAGGATATTTAAAATCTGCTTTTGTGTTCTCTTTTTTTTTTTCTTCATAATTTTATTCTACCATTTGCCATTTGAACATTTGTGACTCTAAAAGAGCCTATTTGGTACTTCTGCCTTAGAAGCTGTGCTTTTCCCCCCCTTTATAGATACTATTTGCAAAGTTTCTATTTGTCACTCTAACAAAGCAGAGCTGAACAAGCTATTTAGTCATATAATAAATGAATGAAGCAAGAGAACCAATTGAATTGGTGCTATTATTTCAACAAAATCCTTTCAGCTATTGTCTTTCTCTTCATAGAGACCTTCATGGCATTATTTCACTAAATGACACCATGGATGTAATTACTTTGATTCACAGTGTTGGAATCACACAGGTAGCAAATTACACTGCCCCCTGATGAGTAATAATTCAATTATTCAGTGGCCTTATAACAGTTTGAAATAGCCTATTCTCATTTCACAAACATCATATTTACTGCTGGAAACAAACCATTTATCCAAAATGAGATATTAGATCTATATATCTTAGTACATGTAAGCTCCCAAATGGATCACTGCATAACTGCATATCTTTGGTGTTTTTAAAATTAAAGGGTCTGCAGAGAAGCTGAGCCTCTTGGGTTACTCTGTCTCAGTAGATGGGTACATACATTTTGTCTGTTTGCTACCTGGTAAATCAAGAGTTGATTATATAAATATTGAGCAGCAATTGTGCACAGAGTGAGGTTTGAGACATCTCAGTGACACCAGCACTGCTGGCATTCATCCCAAACTGAAAACAGAAGCTAAATGTGCATCCAAAGAGACATTCCTAGGACATGACTCTTCTCTTCTGTTCTGCAGCACAAATGAAGCATACAACACTGCTAAAGACAGTGTAAAACAGGAGGGAAGAGGGGGAAAAATAACCCTGCCTGCTGAAAGGTTGGTTAAAAGAAGGACTTTTGGGGTAAAATGTGTAAAGCCCAGTGAGATTTTCAAATACTCTAAGTGCAAAATTCCTAGTTATGCAATCTCCAGTTCATATTTAGATATATAGGAGCCTGTGAAGATCCCACAGACAGGTCTATCTTCACCTTTGTGTGCCTAGATATTTTTAAAAACTGTAGATGTTTTAATCTACTGTGGTGTGATTTATACAACTTGCATTCAGCTCAGCAGTGCAGCATTCCCTCAGGCTGTCTGTGGGAGGCATCAGTAAGGAATTTCCAAGCCATAATTGCTGGGTTTGGTCCCAAAAAAAAGCAGCAGCAGATGTGCAGCCCCTTTTTCATCTGATACTTGGCAGCTTGGGGTTTTTCTACAGGATATGGCAGATACATAATTCCATTTCTGAATTTGCTTGGAGATGTCCAAACTTTTACTTCCTTGGGGACTGCCTTGACACCCAGCTTATCAGTAAATTGGTGGGATAGCTTTCAGTCTTTCCCATGGAAGCTGTGCCATTATACATTAAATATTTAGAGATGTGTTAATCTTTAAGAGCAAGATGTGTTCCACAAGTTCTCAGCTGAGAGACAGCATACACCACTGAGAGTGGAGGGGGTAGAGGGCTGTCTGCCAGTCACTTCTATTAAATTACTTTTACAAGAAGGACGTGATTTTCTTCTCAGGTTAAGATTTAGTCCCTAGACAATGGAATCATTCTGTCTCTGTCAAACAATTTCCTCAACCAGAACTGGTATTGTAGTATATTTTTTCCAGCTTAGTTACAAAGCAATGGTAATTTAGACGGTTTTGTAAAAGTCAGTGTCACAACGTGGGTGTAAAAACATCAGTTTACAACTTGCAATAACTACTAAGAAAATCTACCAAAACTTTGCAATAAATTGCCACAAAGTTATAATAAGATGAGGGATGAATCCCTCAAGCAAAAACGGGAAAATGAAAACAGATGAAGAAGAAAATTAAGCTCATTTTCTACCAAGACTCAGTGCTGCTCACCAGTGCTCCGACACACATCTCTGTAAGTCTTAAAAAATTTTCAAGATTGTGAACATGCATAAGCAATATATCTTACTGTATAAATATAGAATTGTAAATCTATATGCAGGGAAGGGTAATCAAAGACCTAAACTTTTTAATGCGTTTTTCAGATGAAGAGAATTTCTGATGGCCTCATGTTTACAGTGCTAATGACAATCATCTCTAAAGCGCAGCCATGTACTTTTATGTTTAAAACTATGGAAACAAACCCTTTCTTATATGATTATTTGCTGGCCAAGATCTCAATATGAGTTTATCCTGAAATGAAATTTAGTTACCCTGATAACACAGCTATGAAGTTCACAAATTTAATTCACACTTTAAAAAGAGCAAACTGAATGATGAACATTTCAAGACACCAGATTATTGCAATTAGCAGCATGGAAGAGAGTGGAAAACACAGTCCAGAGGCACCTCTGTAGTGCTTCACATTCTTATATTTAAGCATATTGTATGTCTTTGTAGGACTAGAAACTAAACTTCAGCTGTGGTCTACCATGCCAAGATCTCTGTTTAGCATAGAGATTTTTAAGTAGCACTCTTGTTATTAGAGAGGAAGAAACTAAGTCACTCCTCTAAAAGTAAGCCCAAGGTTTAATCTCTCCATTAAACCCAATAGCAAAACTGAGTTAGTGAAGCTGTGAATAAATAGAATCATAGAATGTGCTGAGTTGGAAGGCACCCACAAGTGCATTGAAATCCAGCTCTGAGCCCTGCAGAGGACCATTCCCAAGACTGACACCATGTGCCTGAGAGCATTGTCCAAACACTTCCTGAACTCTTGTCAGGCTGGTGTTGTGACCACTTCCTTGGGGAGCCCGTTCCAGTGCTCAACCACCCTCTGGGTGGAGAACCTTTTCCTGATATTCACACTAAACGTGCCCTGACACATCTTGAGGCCATTTTTTCGGGTCCTGTCACTGGTCTTTTTTCTATTTTGGCACTCAAACCTGCCCCCAGCACTTGAGGCTGCCTCAGCTCACAGCAGAGCAGGACAATCCCCTCCCTTGCCCAGCTGGCCATGCTGTGCCTGATACCCTCAGGACAGGGCTGGCCCTCCTGGCCAGGGCAATGCTGCCTCATGTCCAACTTGCCATCAGCTAAGACCCTCAGGTCCCTTTCTGCAGCACTTTCCAACCTCTTGGTCCCCAGTTTGTACACCCATCTATGCTTGCCCTATCCCAGGTGCAGATTTGGGCATTTCTCTGTCAGAATTCAAAATGCAAGGAATTCTCAGAACATTGGGCCTGTAAATCAAAGCTTGGAAAAAAACCACAGGATTCGACCTGAGGCCTTGGAAAAAGCTTCCAAGCTTAGGTGCTAGAAGCAAGAATGTACAGTAATTTCACGAATACAAGCCGCACCAATTTGACCAAAAGTTTGGTGGAAACCCAGAAGTGCGGCTAATATTCGAGGGCGGCTAATACATGAACAATATTCTAAAAGCTGCCAACACGGAAGTGAGAGACCGCGGCAGCCCCAAGCCAAGCTGGAGCCCGGCCGGCCCCGGCTGAGGTGGGAAAGCCTGGCAGAGGTGGGGCCAGCAGTGTGGGGGGCGGGCGGCAGAGCCTGAGCCAGCAGGGCGGGGGAGCCCGGGAGAACTGGGGCTAGCAGTGCAGGGGAGCATGGCAGAAGCAGGAAGGCCGGCGGGTGGGGCTGCCTGGCAGCGGGGGAAGCCCAGCAGAATCGGGGCCAGCAGCGTGGGGGAGCCCGGCGGTGCGGGGGCCTGCAGTGCTGGCCAGGGCGAGCAAATGCGGCGGCAGTGCAGACGGGAGGGGGCGGCCGGCGAGCCTGGCGGCGGTGGCAGCCCTGCCAGCCGGGCGAGCAAACTTGGCGCGGGGCGGCTGGCGTGCCTGGCAGCGGCGGCGGTGGCTGGCCCGCCGGCAGGACGAGCAAACGCGGCAGCGGGGCAGTGCTGACGGGAGAGGGGGGGCCAGTGAGCCCAGCGGCGGCTGCAGCACCACCCGGCCGGCCCCGTCGGCAACCATGAGCGGGCCGAGCCTTCCTGGCCCCGCCCCGAGCCATTAAACCCCGCTATACCGCGATCCTGTTACTAATTGGCCAATTTGTGAAAGCTGCGCACGGATTCTCGCTACGAACGAAAGTGCGGCTAATATTCGGGGTGCGGCTTATCTATTGACAAAGACAGCAACATTGTTGAGGCACCGGAAGTGCGGCTTATACTCCTTGTGGCTTGTATTCGTGAAACTACTGTAGATTTAAAGCTTAAAGCAGAAACATGTTAAGTAGAGAATAGTTTAGCTATAGAGTTTAAGATATAGAAAGAATAAAAGTAGTGGCAAAGGTGACAAGAAGTCTTAGAATAGGTCTACATGTCAGAACAGGATTGGCTAAGAAAGGTCACACTGTAATTAGACAAAATTTCTTAGTATTGGTTTAATAAATATCTCTGTTGGCAGCATTTTATTGATTATTATGTCCTTAAAAGACCTTGCTACCGTAAGTCTTGTGACTTCTAGCCATGCTCTCAACACTTGTAATAAGAACTCATGTGTTCTGTAGAAGATAAAAATAAACCACAGTTTCTAAAGCAACTAGAAGTCCCATCTCTCTGCCTCATTTGGAATAAGAAGAAAACCCTGTGGAATGTCATATCGTGGGAGCAATAAGCCTACATTTACCCTTGTTAATATGGTTGCCCAGTCATCTAATTTGCCAAGGTCCCTCTGTAGGACCTCCCTGCCTTCAAGGGCCTCAGCAACTCCTTTTGTGTCATCTGCAAACTTGATTAGTATCCCTTCAAATCCTGCGTCCAAGTCATTGATGAAGATGTTGAAGAGAACTGATCCCATCAATTCCCACAAAACAGTGTAGACTTTTCCCAAACACATAACATCTAGAATAGTTATTTCAGCCCTCAAAAGCATAAATTGACTCCTGTAAGACAAAGATTTCAATTGACTAGTAGCCAGAAAAGCCAAGATTCTGTGTCTGCTGTTATCTGTCCTGTCATGATTACATGTTAAGGATCCATGTCCATTCCTGAAATAACTTTGAGATAGAATTCAACCCCAAAAACTACTGCCATGTTGCCACCCAGTTCTTGATGTGAGCAACCCCAGCAGTGGTCTCAGTTTTTTAACTTTGATTTACCTCAGATAGTAGCAGAGCAGCTTGACCTCTCTGTCATGCTTAAGCCTGACTGTGATCCCGAGACCAGATACCCCTGTGCCTGCCTCACAAGAGGGATTTTCTCCGGTACAGCAAGTCTGGCACACTTCTGTAAGAACAGTCTTCGTTAATGGAGGAATGGTGTTTGCTGTTGTCCTCTAAAAGTCAGTTGGAAAGGAGTGTTTGATTTCTTTTAAACAAGAGCAATTCGAAGCAGAAGCTTCCCACTTGCCATCACTCTTTGCCTATGCAAGTGCACGTAGGAGCAGGAGAGAAATCAGGAGGAGGATTCAATCATTCCTCTCATTGCTTTTCAGAAAAATTCAAGACTCATTGCCTTGGTGAAGTGAACAATACTGAATATGTTTCTATAGTTTATTAAGTAGGGCAGTTTTTCAGAGTAGGAGAGATTTGGAATCTCTCCAATAATTATTTTAACATTTTCCCAAGTTTTTGTGTAATATTAAATTCCACTCTAGAGCCAAGCACATGAAATTAAGATGTCTGAACAGTCATTGACTAAGTTTATTTTCAAAATGTGTTTGAAGCCTTGTTTTAGCTAATTGAAGACATTAATGTGCAATAATACATTTGAAAACACAGTTTTATGGGAGGGAATTGCCCCACTGAATACCTTTTCCTGCTAAGTGAGACTGCCTGCCACCAATACTGCTAGGCCAGCCAGGATACATTTGACAGTCCTCCTTATCAGCTTTTCCTCCTGATCAAATAAAATCACCCCCTGACTGGAATGGCACTGGTGACCTAAATCCCAGTTCTAGTGAGAGTTGCTGAAACTGAGGGAAATGGATTGAGGAAGCAGAGCTAGGTGTTTGCAAAGAGACATGGCCTAGCAGCTCACTGAGCATTTAAAGTATTTCCCCTATTGCCTTATGGGGAATCATTTGAGGGTTGCTCATCCATATGTAAAATAAAATGACAATAAACAGGACTGTTATGTAACAAAATAAAAACCAGTCTTGCTAGACTTTTTCAAAATAGAAATCTCAGCTTTTCTCATGCATTATGCACTTTCAGTATCTTTCTGATCAATATTTTATATGTAGTATAATAGTCCTCCTTTTTCTTTAAACAGAGTTGATTGGAGAAAGGAAGGCAGAAAGGTTTCATTACTGTCTAACTGGTATTGATTTTGTAACTGCTGAATTTAGAGCAAAAGAGGCTCCAGTAAAGGAATACATTTTTATTTCATGTGACACATATTCCCTAAGGAGAACACAGCAAAAAGAGGGCAAAGAAGGATTTGGGAAGCTAATTAACACAGATCATAAAAATCAAAGAAATCAAAGGGAGAGAATTTAGGAAGACTGGCATGGCCACTCCAGAGAAAGGATCAACCGTATCTCTGTCTTTCCTGATGGATGATTCTCTGAGCTGCTTTTGAAAATCTCCAGTGACAGAGAGACTAAAATCTCCCTAGGTGATCTGTCCTCATGTTTACATAACCTTATAGTAAAAAAGATTTCAGAATCATAGAATATTCTGAGTTGGAAGGCACCCACAAGGTGCACTGAAATCCATCTCCTGGCCCTGCGCAGGACCATCCCCAAGATGTGCCTGAGACTGCTCTCCAAATGCTCCTTGAACTCTGTCAGGCTGGTGCTGTGACAACTCCCCTGCAGAGCTGTTCCAGTGCCCAAACACCCTCTGGGGAAAGAAGAGCCTTTCCTGATATCCACCCTAAACCTCCCCTGACACAACTACAGGCCATTCCCTTGTCACTGGTCACTAAGGGAAGAGATCAGTGCCTGTCCCTCTTCCCCTCACAAGGAAGTTGTAGAATGTGATGAGGATTTGCATCAGTCTCCTCCAGGCTGAACAGGCCAAGTGCCCTCAGCCACTCCTCATGCAGCTTCCCCTCAAGGCCCTTCACCCTCTTTGTTGCCCTCCTTTGGATGCTCTCTCATATCTTATGTTACGGCACCCAGAACTGCCCCCAGCACTGGAGGTGAGGCTGCCCCAGCACAGAGCAGAGCAGGACAATCCCCTCCCTTGCCCAGCTGGCTATGCTGTGCCTGATGCACCCCAGGCCAACATGAGCCCTCAGCCGCACCTAACTTAAATGTCTGTTCTTCAGTTCTTTATCTTTAGACTCTGACATTTTTTCCAGTTATGAATTGAGTTTGCTATTTTCTTGAGGTCGATTGTCTCTGTTCCTCTTCTTTTATTTCCTGAGACAAGAATGCCATTGTTCAATGGTCAGTGCCAGGTTTTCTTTCTTCCAACTTTCACATCATCAATTCCCTGATTTTGTAGAATACTGTAGAAGACTATTCTCTCAACTTCCCATCTTCAGTTTATTTCAATAACTATATAGTCTATATTCTGATAGATGTATTAGGTGACATCTCCATTACTCCTAGCTTCTGATAATTGTTCTATTTGCTCTAACTAAACCTTTTTTCACGATCTTTCTGGCTTAGCAGTCTAAAGTATATTGCAAGACTAACTATGGGATACTTTAATATAATTGAATTTCTCTTCTCATCATTACTCAGACCTTTTCAGTCAGTCTATTCTCTTAATGTGCCAAACACAGAACAAGTATAAATATCTTCTATAAAGAAAAGGTCTTCATATTTTTTTGGTTTATTCCTCTTGAGAGGTAATTTTCCATATTAATATTTTAGATATATCAGTAATTCCATCATTTATAAGTTAAGTTGTAATCTTTATTATGCCTTAGCTTTTATACCATGTAGCTTATTCTCAATACACTTTCCATTGCAATATAAAAAATATGGTTATCAATGACATTATTTTGAGCCCTTATTTTGCTATTGGCAATGGACTTGGACGTCAGTTCTCGGATCAAATGTGCACATGTGTCTCCTAGTACCTTGTAGGTATGTGGCAGGATAGGGAAAGGTAGAGAGAAGCATATCACCTGCTTCAGTGTCTGTGAAAAAACCACCTTTTAAAAATGTAAATAGTGCTGTTAGACCATACTCAAAATATCATAACGGCAATAGCAGCCATAATAATTTCTAATTTAAGAGAGTTCATAATTTGTGGTTTAAAACAACCAATTAGAACATATTTTTACTTGCTTACAGGTTAGGCTTGCTTGCGGATTTTTCATTGGAAAGTGTGGATATCCAGCTCTAAACCAATTTCCCATAAAATCACAAGGTGTCTAAACCCCTACATCAGTGAATCTTAAACACCTGAGACAGGAGGCCTGCTGATCTACTGGCTGCACTGAATACCACAGGGATATTTACAGTAATTTCACGACTATAAGGTGCACCGGAGTATAAGGCGGACTTCCAGAGTCAGACCAAAATTTTAGTTGAAAGGGTGCGCCTTATACTTGTGAAATTACTGTATTTCTCAGAATGTCAGATGGACTGAATGCCTCCCTATATTGTGAGGAAGTAGCTGAAAATATGTACTTGCAATCTATAGTCCCTTTTGACTTCAGTGGGATTTAGGCAAGTGAGTTATCTTTGAAAATGCATAGTACATAAACAGCACCATTACCAGTTTTCAGTACAAGATACCTTCTACTAAGCTGATATTGTCATGATCTATGCAAGATCCAGAATGATACTTTTTGTCTCAGTACACAGTGACAGAAATAGTTTTTCTTGTTAGAAGACCAACTTTTTCATTTAAAAACTTTTGATAAATATTATTTTATTTAAAAATAGATATGAAAAACCTAGATAAATTTTCTTATTCCATAGAGTCCTCTGACGGGTTAGAAGTTCACTAGGAACCAAGCCAAGATAATGAACAGATCTAATGGGGAATTTTTTGTCATATCTGAACCAAAATGTTTCACATCTCTTATTCAGAGACTTTCTTATAGTTGGTTTTAGTTAGTCTCTGAAAATCACTGCCAATCTATCTTTTAAAATTAATATTGGTTGAGAAAAATTGAAATGTCTTTCGAGGTTGTAGTTATTATCTGGAGATGGAGTTTGATCTCTATGAAAGAGTACAGTAATTTCAAGATTATAAGCCGCACTGAGTATAAGCCGCACTTCCAGGTGCCAGCAACTTTTCATTCTTTGTCCATACACAAGCCTCACCTGATTATAAGCCGCACGTTACAATACAGAGTGTGATAAAAGGTATCTATTCTATCACCATCTGTTGAGGGTGGGGGCAGTGATCCTTATCTCAAGATCAGATATTCTGCTAATGGGCCATCCATTGAAACCAGGCGGGGCATTGTTCTTTATCTTTTCACAACCCATCCTTCCTCCAGCCAGTCATTTTCTGCTAATGGCCCATTGAGTCCCACTGTGTGACTGATAAAATTACTGCATCCCATTGGAAGTTGCTCCAGCCAGGGGGAAGAGCCCAACATTTCTTACCAAGATAAAAACAGAGGTTTTGAGACACTAAGGGAACCCCTTTCTCCACTGGACTCCAGAGGAAAACCGGATTTCTCCACATCACCACTGGACCTCCGGAGGGAAACTGCACCTTGTACAGGAGCACTGCTCCAACTGAATCACATCTGTCACTGCAGGAGGATGCAGCCACCATTTAATCAAACTGCTACCAACACCCTGCCTGACAGGGTGTCAGGTTGTACTCTGACTTTGTCAGGGTTTGGAGTTTGTTTCTTTGTAGTACTGTATTTCTATTTTAATTTCCCTAGAAAAGAACTGTTATTCCTAATTCCCATATTTTTGCCTGAAAGCCCCTTGATTTCAAAATTATAATAATTTGGAGGGAGGGGGTTTACATTCTCCATTTCAAAGAGAAGTTCCTGCCTTTCTCAGCAGACACCTGTCCTCCAATCTAAAACAGCAACTTTTCTTTCTTTTTCCATATATAAGCCACATCTGATTATGAGCCGCACTTTGGGTTCGGACCAAAATTTTAGTCAAAATGGTGCGGCTTATAATCGTGAAATTACTGTAAGTATTCTTCCAAGGAAATTAGATGTCTGGGGAAAGTGGCATACTTTGAGTCTAATACTAATAGTATTATGAGAACACTTGGAATTAATTTACCTATTTTAACTGTCCAAGATTCAAATATTATTTGACAAACTAATAGAACACTTAGTATGAACTTGAAAATAAAAATTATATCCCAAAATAATTAATATGACTTTTGCGATTTTATTTAATCTCAAATTAAGAGCTGTTGTTTTGGTTTTGCTTTTTCCTTACAGATCGCTTCAGAAGATATTTAATTTATACTCATCCACATAATATGTTCTATGATAAATCTTCAATGTCAGAATAATGCCACTCAAAACTTTTTAATTATATCAAAGTGTGAAAATTAGGAAAATTATTGTATGATTTTTAAATGTTTTTATTGCACGGATTCAGCTTTTTTTAGATGGAAAATCATGCCTTTGCAAGATGTTTTGACCATATTTTATTATTTTGATGTGTTATTATAGTGAAACCTTTTCTCTTATAGTGTTATAAAAATATTTCTGTAATCAGAATGCTAACTAATTAGAGAGCCTGTTATACACACCAATATTCTGAAACAGCCTGTTCTCCTTCCAAAGAGATATACCTTTTATATTGTTTAAAAAATATTCACAGGGAATAGGAATCTACAAATGTAAAAAAAAAAGTGTATTGCCTGTTTCTGGGTTTTTTTTCGGTTGCTTGCTGGATTGGTGGTTTTGGTGGTTTTTTTTTTTTTGTTTTTTGTTTTTTTTTGAGAGGTAGCTTTTACAGGTCACTTTTGGTCCTAACACTTGATGTTATTCCAGTGATGAGCCAATCAGAAAGAAAAAAATCTATCCATGATCATGTTAAGAAATTTTATATTGTTTTTTATCAGTTAATCTCGGAGCTTGCTGCTAGCACTTCTCCAGGAAGGCAGAATTAAGTCAAGGGCTATAATGCCATTGAGATTTGTGCAGCTGTGTGCTCCTGCAGACCAGTTATCTTTTTATTATGCACTCTGACATAGTCACGCAATTAAATTTTGTACTGTCACAGGAGGATATTTTGATCTTCTTGTTTTATCTATCAAAATGCCATTCAATCTTTGTGGAAAACCATCCAAAAATGCAGGTTTTACCTCTCATTATTCTATACTAAAGATATCTGGATTAAGACAGATTTAGCCCAGACAGACTAGACAGATGCAGTTATTTCTCAAAATGCATCTCATTACAGCATTATCTGTAGACAATACAAGTGGGAATGGATGGTGGTTTAGGACTGTGTTTTAAACTGTGTATAATTATGTAAGAATAAGTATGATATTTAAAATAATTAGAGCTGAGATGTCAGAAGTCTGCATTACTAGCACCTTGGGCAAGATAAAGAGGTAGATAGAGATAACTTGCCCTAATATGAAATCCAAAGAGGGCCTTCTACAGCTCTGAACCTGATGCGCTTTCACCTCAGGAGCAACCATCCCCTCCCAGATGTGCCTGTGTACCTCTGCATTACACCATTGCTACTTAGAGACACAGGGTTCCTACAGAGTTTCCAATTCCCAGGGGGAGGTTTGTCAGGCTTTCTCTATGTGAACTTTGTTTGGCCTGCCTGCAGCTTTGTTTGACTTCATTCAGCCTTGACATCAATGCTTTTCATTGACCAGGTGTAAATGGCTAAATTGCATCACTTCCTTATCTTTCTGAGGTATCCCCTTTTAGGTAAATAGCAGGAACAAAATGTAAATAAATATTTCAGGTAAAATAAAATACTTATGGCCTTAACACAATGTTTTGTGGAGAAACACAAGCCTTGAGAAGTGGAGACAAAGTGTGTGGTGCAGAGAATTACAGGCATGGGATTATTAGGGATGGGAGCAGGCTGACCATATAAACAACTCAGTAATGGTAGTTAATGAAACTCAGACCTAAATCTGAAAAAAGTAGACTTTGGGGATAAGAAAAAGTAAAAAGAATTAGTATCTAACATGTAAAAGTGTAAATTCAATTGTAATTATTATTAATTAAAATGTAAATTAAAGAATCACAGAAGGACAGAATAATTTGGATTGGAAAGAGACCTCTGAGATTATCAAGTACAGCCTTTGCCTGATCACCACCTTAGCAAAAAGAACCTGGCACTGAGTGTCATGTCCAGTCATTTCTTGAAGACCTCTACCACCTCCCTGGCCCGTCCATCCCAGTGCTTGACAACCTTTTAGTGAATAAATTCTTCCTGATATACAACTTGAATCTTCTCTGATGCAACTTTAGGCTAGGTCCTCTTGTCCTGTTACTAGTTTCCTGGGAGAAAAGGTATCTTTTTTTTTCTTCAGGGAAAAAAACTCCAAGAGTGTTTGTTACAGTTTAAATAGTAATATTGTCATTACTGAGTTTTCTAACTTGATTACTGTGCATTCTTTATTTTTCTGTGCAAATTTTATCTAGAGTAATAATGACTCTTGAATTAGACTGTTATGGCTTCATGTATATTAAGAATAAAATTTTGCCTTTAGGTGTGTTTCTCTTCGCCCATGAACAAGGTTTTGAGCATAGCAGAAGGAGATTTCTTTGGGGTCAGCATGTGTATTAGAGCATTATTTTTGCTGTAGATTTCCAGGCTGTTTGCTTCTAATAGTACATAAATCTCAGTTTGTTGACACCCTGCAGCTCTGACTTGGTTTTTAGTTGTGATTTATCCCACTAATATACTGGCAGAAATACTCCTTTATTTTAGCTTATTTTATAGACATTTTTATAACCAATCCTTTTAATAATTCAGATCAATTGCTCATCCTATTTCTAGGATGTTGCCAAAATAAGAAAAAAGCATTTTTTCTGCAAGCATGATTGAAGACAGAATTGCTGGCAGATATTGTGGAATTACCCACCCTGGTGATATTCAAAACCCAAATGGACATGGCCCTGCACAACTTACTCTACTTGACCTTACTCTAGACAAGGGGTGTTGGACAAGGTGACCTTCAGAGGTGTGTTCTTACCTCTGTTCTCTGTGATTTTTCAATTTTGGCTGGTGCTGCAAGGAATTCCGCAGTAATCTGTCAGGATTCTGCTTCCTTGCTGGCTATTTACAGGCAGTGTAAACTGCATGGTTGAGCCATGCCAAATGGTTTTATTTTATTTCCCTGGGAAACAAGTTTTGCAAAGTATGACTCCTAACAGCCTCTGGCTTTGGTCAGAGTACAGATTACTCAGAACCTTGATGGTTACCCACAGGTCAAATTGGCAGATGACTGCATTCTCATTTCCTTTGACATATGACCCTAGTCATGTGAGAAGTCTTTATTCCTTTATATAGAATTATTAAGACTTATGCCATGAATTTTGTACATTAGAGCTAGTAAAAGAGGCATGGGGAATATATTATTTAGGGAATTTGAGGGATTTTTATCAAGAGAAGTTATTAGGAGCAGGTAACACAGGTGTTTTTAGTTCTGTTGGAACTTGGGGCTAGACTAGGGAACCTCTCAAGACCATTTCCTGCCTTTTTTGTAATTTTTCCACTGAGGGAAGCTGAAGTATAGCCTATGGCTATATACCTGGGGCAGAATACGTCAATCCTGTACAAGTGGAGTTTTATTTTCCTGCAGGACTAGCCTCAGCTAGAATCTCTGACATAAGTAACAGGCATTTGAATGTGTCTTCTCAGTTCTGCCATCAGCCATTACCAACCCAGTCCTAGCCTCACTGACAGGGATATAAAAAAGTACCAAACCCAGTATGCACGAAGCATAATATTTTGACTTCTCTTATGTAGGAGAATGCTTAAATTTTTTTTTGCGGGGGGGGAAATTTTGCACCTGTATGGCTACTAGTGACTTCAGTTGGTGTTGCCCATTGATTTCTGATGACGGTTTTGTTCCTACATGCTTACAAGAAGAAATGGTAAGAAGTGTGAATTAGAAAGAGACAGGTTTAGGCTTTTCAGTAGTAGAAAAGTGTCCTCATCTTGAGGAGACTGAGTAGTGTCAGTCTTACTAGCCATTAGAGGAAGGAGACCTGGATGGTCTCTTCCACAGTGGAAGACCAGCAATAGTTATGAGCAGAAAAAGTAGCGATGAACTTCTGTCAGGTGCCTTGCATTTAAATGGTGGAAACTAAACTTTGCAGCCCCTCATTTCTGTTGTACTCTGTATAACAGAAATAAGGAATTGTGACAGCATTGATGACAGGGTGCTGTGAGAACTGGTGATCAGGGACTTGGGTTGCCTGAATCTTCATTTCTTGTAACTGATGGCCATGTCTTTTTGATGGACATCATGAAGACATATGGTAACTTGACTTGTCAAAATGTTAGAGAGCTGTTTGGACTCCAGTAAATATATGGGTTGCCAACTGTTAGAAGAAAAGTAGTAAAAGCACTTAGTTTGGCTGTGGAATACTCTATGCCTAGAGCTCAGTAAGCCAAAACTTAGAGCTGGCTGTAGGAAGAAAAGGAGTGGATTTATGGATGGTTGTAATATTTGTGTCCATGCTAAATACCCAGCGGCAAGCACATAAAAAGGTGGAGTATCAAACCCCAACTTGCCTGAGTCCTAAAAGCTTACTGAGGGAGGCCATGCAAGAGTAAGTTATGGAGGATGTTCTTTCACATCATCTTTAGGAGCTATGCCAGCTTCTCCAAGGCAAAGTTCACACTATTTTTAAATGCCATCTTACTTTCATGCGGTCTATGAAGAGGAAGAAATCCATTTGAAGGGTTAGTTCGTAGAGGGGTTTCTATTAGTATTCTCTCTGGAGAGGGTAACAATGATCTTTAACAATGGGGGAATATAAAACTCAGCAAGACTGAACTGTTAAGTTAGAAACCCTGAAGGCAGACAGTGTGAAAGCCCCACATTCCAGCTCCTAGGAAATACATCATTACCTTTTGACTGCCGTTTCTATTGACTGCTAGTGTGATATATAAATCTTCTGTAATGTTAACAATAAGAGAGCAGTAGCAGAAACAAACTGTGTATTTCACAGAGATACATCTCTGGCTCCTGGAATCTGTCGTCCCCTGCTGCGTTAGGGCTTTGTCTGGAAACCTTTGGAGCCAATGGATGCACTCATGCTGTCTCCAACAGGCTTCAGTCAGTCTTGTGAAATATAGCACACCTTAGTATCTGTAAAAATAAGTACCTATTAAAAAGAGGAGAAATAAAGAAGCATTTCTCTAGGAATTAGAGCTAATGAAGCTTGATTGCCCTTGAATTTCCTATCTGTGAGTTGTGTCTGAAGCAAATATAATTGTGGTATTTGGTAGTATTTTCCCCTGTGTGTATCTTCTTATGTTTTGCAAAGGTGTGAAACTTCCTTTCATCTGAGCACTTAAAAGTAAAAAAAAATACACTAATTTAGGAATTTTAAACACTCTACCGCATTTAAACAATACACTGCAATGTGACTAGAGAAGGACACAGCAGTCAAAGAAAATAGTACTGTGATTGTGTGAGCCTCTTTTCTTAAAGAAACTGAGCTAATTTTTTTTGTCTCCCTTCCTTGCAATGACACATGCAACGGATTGAGTAAAGGCTAGGACAGTAGAAGCTATCCAAATCAGCATGGATGTTTTTAATAACCTGCAAATGTGAGGGAAGAAATATGCTGTTTGAAATCCCTCCAGGTGGGTTTGATTTGTACTTTTTTCTTACTCAGCCATGACAGTGTTCTGCTAAATGCTAGTTTAAAACTAGCTACAATTTTCAAAAGGTCTCCTGCTGTTGCTGTTTTGATTACCTTTATAGGTATACCAATCTTAATATCTCCCAGTCTTTGTGTTCTTTTTGCTTTTCCTGGATGAAGATTCTTCCCTCATAGTTGCTGCAGACTTGTAATAGTTCAATGTTTTGAATTCACTAGGTTAGTATAGCTCAAATCCTTCACAGGTGCCAACAATGACTGTTTAGATTTAAACAATAAAAGCACTGGGGAAAAAACCTCCAAGCTTCAATTCAACTTACAACAAGACATTAATGACAATCCATAGCAATAACTATTCGTTTGCAGGTAATGTGTTAACTCAGCTATCCTAAAATGAGCAATAGTCACATAAAGATAACACATTAGTAAACCAGCCATTAATTTCAACCTGTTCTCCAGTTTTAGTCTCTCTTCAGACCAGCTCAAATGAGTGGCTGATCACCCAGCATAGTAGTCATGAAATATTATTTTATCTCAAGGAGAAAAATGAGTTTAAGTAACTATAATTTCTCTGTCCCCATTCCTCATCCCCCCATTCTTTTTTTTTTTTCTAAGTAGCTTCAACTTAAGCACATGCTAGAAAAACTTATTGGCTTATAGTTGCATGAATGTAATGCAGTTACAGTAGTAACTGATGCAAATTGCTGGAAATTTTCAAGGAATTAAAAAAGACAAAAATAAAGCCAGACAAAAAAAGCATTTCTATACTGGAGGTGAATATCTATGTATCATTACACTGGCATGATCTAGATGCTACCTAAGATTATAATATTTCAGATATTTTCATGTTAGCTCATCCCCTCAACCCTAAAACATGAATGATCCATCAGGATCAGAAAGGACTGACCAACATCTTCTAGGAAAAAATACAACCTTATTTGGGTGATATTTGATCAGGATCTGAAGAGTCATGCTTGGGGAGCAAAAGTCTGTTCTAAGCAGTAAATGTGAAATTTATGTGGTTTAAAGTCTTCTTCCTACCAGATCACCCTCCCCCAAAATCAGAAGTGAAAATCCATATGCCTGCTCTGGCATTATGAAAAGGGAAAACATCCAGAGAGATTTCTCCTTTCAAAAGATATTATTTAAGCTGAAGAAGGTCTCGTTGCTAAATATCTCTGCAAATTCAGAGATATGGAAGCTGATCCGGTTTTTCTTATGATTAATTTTGACTTTTTCTCTTTCCTAGACATTTACCATATGTTACCCTGTGTAAATTTGCTTGAGATACATTCAGTTTGAAGCTGAGCTTCTGAAGGCAGTAGATGCCTGCCTTTTGTGATCACAAATTAGCTGTGTCCTCCTAGTGTCTTCAAGTATTACATAAGGAAAAGTTGGGAATACCTCTGATATCCTGAATAAACTCTAGCAGAAACCCTCTTGCACCATGGATTGTCTCTTCCCTTAAATGGTTTTATACCTACACCTGCCACTACCAAAAATACCCTTGAGCCCTCTGCTTCTACCTATCTACTATCTATAGGTAAATTTCACCATCTTTTATTTAGGTATCGCTTACTGGCATTACCTTGTGTGGTGCAAACTTCTATGAAGCATTAGATCCAGCTGCTGGATAAAATTATACATAGAAAAATAATGCATCATTTTTCTTTTCCAGTAATAATAAAAAATGAATGCTTGAAACCAAAAAGGACCCCTCATAGTGTGTTTTTAGTAGATGGTGATGCATAAACCATATGTTCTAGTGACAAGGGTGCCCTCAAGGTTTACACTGACTTTTTCAAAGATGAAGCAGTTTATACCATGATTAAAATAGTCTGTTTGCCTGGAACATCCATTTAAGCAGGGCAATATCTATTTCTGTCTCCAAAAGTGATTTCTAGCATGAGCCTTTTGTAATTTCTATTAATATTACAGAATGGAGAAGATTGATGCTGATTCACTCAATAGCTCAGTTAATTTTTCTTCAACTATGGATTCCTATTAGGAATGTATCCATGTAATGTAATAAAACTTGCTCATTCCATTTGCAATCAGGTCTCAGTGCATATATTTTTTCCAGTGTCTCCCCTTTAATAATAATTGTCAGAAGAAATGGAGGACATAAATGAATCCTGGTTGATTCACTGGCCCCCTGATAATTCTATCCATTGTGATACAGAAAATACTGGAAGTTCAAGAGCAATATTTACTGTAAGAGAGGAGTGCACTCATTGATATTGTAGGTTCCAGTTTTGCTTTCTAATATGTAAAAAAGTATAAGTAAGAAAGAAAAAGCTAAAAAAGGCTCTTTTATTGCCTTATAGTTTTCTCCTGTCAGCTCTGTCCATATCTCTTGCTTGCTTTGCTGAATTCCATCTGTGTCCTCCAATTGTTTAGATACTTTAATCTTATATTTTCTGTGATAAATAATGCACATTATTTAGCATTTGCATATATGTATGTGTTACATACGTATGTATATGTGATGCATACATGTTATTATTTAAGAGAATCCCTCCAAAATGTGCTGCTTTTCTATCATGTCTCCCCTGTTCTGAACATCATCTTTCCTGCACTCTCGTCTGTTATTTGCGGCAAAGACCAATGTAAAGTCAGCGTCTATAGTCAACTCCATGGAGCAAGATGAAATCAGTTATCATGAGAGTCATAGCTGTTCTTTTGTAATTGACGTGACAAACATTGAGCTGTTGCCACTGTATCATTTTACCCCTTTGGATTTGTTTTAATAACCACCTTATCTCTACTGAAAAATTCATTCCAACATGTTTACGGCTACAGAAGCCAAATTTTCTGGTCTATTACTCTCATCTCTTCAGACTTTAACATTGGCACCACACTTAGATTTCCTCTGGTCTTCTGGTGACATCTCTGATTTTAATGAGTTTTTGATCTATGCCAAGGAATATGTTGACTCCCAGTTTTGCATCCCATGGTGAATCCCATCAGGCCCGGCAGATGCTGATTTGATGTTTGCTTGTTCCACTAATAAGCCTTGTAGTTTGGATGTGATCCTGGCCTTCTATTCCCAAAACAGTGGTTGCCTTCTGCTCTGTCTGATCTGTTATGCTAATGTAGCTTGTGAGTAGCACAATCCAAAGGAGTGGTGATTCCCCCTTCAGGGGACGTAATAGATTCATCAAGCCATTGCTCTGTGCTCAGTAGTGTTTGATACAGATACATCTGTTCAATAAATCATATATCCAGGGCTACCAGTAGGACAGACTTTTTTTTTTTCCCTGAAAGCATGAGATTTAATTACCTTAACATGTGTAATTCCAGTTTGTATTACCAGCATTAAAGAATTTATCACCTTATAAACTGAATCTCAGTGCTTGACTATCTTACAACTGACAAAATTAGACTTTTTCTTTGCATGTGTTCTAATGTGATTTTGTTGAATACAGGAAAAATGCAAGAGCATAATCAAATTAACAAAAGAGTAATTTGAAAGGACACCCTTCCCCAGTTGAATGTGATAATCAGTCATGAGTGTGCAGCTGACCCACCAAAACATGCACCAGAAAGAGATTAACTTAAACCAGTGAATGTGGAAGGCTGATTTGCTGCTGTTAGAGGCATCTGTGAAAGCCCCAGGAGGTTTTTCCTTCACTGCTCTGCATCCCATGGCCTTTCCAGGTCGATAGAAAGCCCTGGTGGATATTCTGTCTATAAATGAATTAGCTCATAATGGTATCTGCAGAATCATGATGGCATCCCAGCAACTTTCATATCCTTGTCTAATAGCTTAAACAAGCTTTATTTTCCTGCTGGGAAGAGTAGAGATTCCTTCCTGTGTCCTTGCAAATAATGCTGTTATCTCCATTGTAATCTTTGGCTGCTACAGTCCTCAAGACAAAGATGAAACAACTCATGGAAAAATCACATTCCTCTGGAAAACTTTCAAATAGTAGGAAATGCATGATGTATGGTATCCACTGGGAATTAGCCATTCCACCACGTGGTGTAAATGCAGTCCATGAAATGTGGGGACTGGGACCTGGAATCATCTGCCTTTGTGCAAGACAAAAGTTCCTCTCCCACAGGAACTTGGTGGAATGAAAAGCCATGGGATCTTTCTTCACAGAGGCTGTAGTCCATGGGAACAGTTAGCTAAATAGCCCTCTGGTGGTTCACTTGTTTGTTCCACAGTGCCAAATACAGCCCTTTATTCTTGACTCCTCTCTAGCACTTCCCTTGGCTAAATCATTCAAATGATTTTGCCTTATAGTTTATGGCCTTCTAGGAGGCCGTTGTGATTTCCTTGTGATGTATTAGTCTTAAAAAGAAATTACTAGTAAAAATTACTAGTAAAATAGGATGAAAGACATATTTTTCACAGATTTTTTCTCACTGTAAGCTGGATTGTAACAAAAATTGTCCTAAATCAGGAGAAGTAATATTCTCCCTTCTGTTCCTGTGTGATCTATCTAGCCTTCAGTCAGATTGTGGGGAAATAAACTATAATAATAACCCAGTTTCTCAACCTCTAGCACACACAGTGATTGTATGCCTCATTCTGACTTTTGTATTCATTGATCAGTGTAGTTTAGCTGTGTTCAGTGCAGTGTCAGGTATTTCTGCTCAAATGGGACAAATAATCATCTACTGATTGTAATAGTAACATGGCTGCTCTTTAGTTTATTAAAATCTCTGCCATGGTAATACACAGGAGTCAGTATAAAGTATCCTCTTATAGAGTTTTCCACGTGTAATAATATAATTTTTTCTTTTAAGCGTATTTCAAAGAAAAGATCTTGTTGAAAATTGAATTACAGACTTTTTGCAAAGCATTGACCTGCTTTAGAATGGCCTATGGAGATGCTGCCTTACAATGACCAAGGAATTTGTGCTCCCATGTCTCAGAAAAATGCTTATCAAACTATAAATGTTATTTATAGTTATTTATAGTTATATAAACTAGAAATGTTAAACTATAGCATTGCATACGAAGGCTCATATCTTAATGTGGAGTTCTGAAGGTGGCAGTTCTAGAATTTTGTCACTATCATCTTTATCTTAGTTGATTTTAGCATATAAATATGTATTTGATATATTTATATTATTTTTTAAATTTTAATTGTATAAAAATGTATTAGTTTAAGAGAAACAGTGTTCTGAAGTGGTGTGAGGACAATTGCTGATCAAATGGAGGTATGAGTGTAATCTATATTTTTTGATTTCTGAACTGCAGCATTATGACCCTGATCAACAACTTTAACATGCTGCTTGGAAAGAATTGTCTGAGTGATGAAGGGTGTGGAATCTCCCTTTCAGCTCCAAAGAGATTCAGCAGCAATACTTCTAAATACAAAATTTCAAGTGACCACATGTGGATTTCGTTCATTGAAAAATGTTTGCCATGGAAAACAAACATAAATATTTTGCTCTGCTAAATCTTAAGTGTCCTGTCAAAAAGAAATAATTTGGGAGGAAAATATGCTGCACAGTTTCAGGGCTTCTCTGGTAAACTGAATTGTCCAACAGTTGTGAGTTGTTTCTAATAGATGTCATATTAATGAAGTTAATTTGAATACAGAATTGGATTTTGAGGAGTTTTTAAAGGAGGGTTTGTTCTGTTGCTTCTAAGACTTCATCATTTGGGCTGTGTCTGCCCATTCATTGCAGACTTGGCTAGTTAGCTTGCAAGACCTGTTAGGTCAGGTTATGCAAAAGACCTATAACTTCTGAACTATAGCTGAATTATATCTGATTGATTCAGCAAGTGAACCACAGGATAGTGAAGTTCATCTGCTGTTGCCTGGGATGAATCAGGCAGACATTGTGTGAATATCTTGTGTAAAATGGAAGAACAAAAAAGAACTTGCAAAAGTTATAAGGATGATCATGGGCTTGTTTAAGTAAATATAAAAGCTGTTCCTCTGACTGTCTCAACTATTTGAATAAGAGGGCATCTAACAAAATTAAAATGGAGAACAGTCAAAACTGATAAAATAGAAAATTATCTACAATTATAATTATCTACAAAATGTACAATTAGCCTGAAGAACACATTGCCACAGGAAATTACACATCTCCACTATAGAAGAAGGGGTGTATTAGGGTTGCAGTAACATACAGAGTTATTCTAATTACAGTAATCTCATGATTATAAGCCACACCATTTTGAGTAAAATTTTGGTCTGATCCCGAAATGCAGCTTATAATCAGATGTGGCTTATATATGGACAAAGAATGAAAAGTTGCTGTTTTATAGTTTGGAGGACAGGTGTCTGCTGAGAAAGGCAGGAACTTCTCTTTGAAATGGAGAATGTAAACCTCTTCCCTCCAAATTATTATAATTTTGAAATCAAGCGGCTCTCAGGCAAAAATATGGGAATTAAGAATAACAGTTCTTTTCTAGGGAAATTAAAATAGAAATACAGTACTACAAAGAAACAAACTCCAAATCCTGACAAAGTCAGAGTACAACCTGACACCCCCTCAGGCAGGGTGTTGGTAGCAGTTTGATTAAATGGTGGCTGCATCCTCCTGCAGTGACAGATGTGATTCAGTTGGAGCAGTGCTCCTGTAGAAGGTGAAGTCTCCCTCCAGAGGTCCAGTGAGGATGTGGAGAAATCCAGTTTTCCTCTGGAGTCCAGTGGAGAAAGGGGTTCCCTTAGTGTCCCAAAGCCTCTGTTTTTATCTTGGTAAGAAATGTTGGGCTCTTCCCCCTGGCTGGAGCAACTTCCAATGGGATGCAGTAATTTTATCAGTCCCACAGTGGGACTCAATGGGCCATTAGCAGAAAATGACTCCCTGGAGGAAGGTTGGATTGTGAAAAGATAAAGAACAATGGCCCACCTGGTTTCAATGGATGGCCCATTAGCAGATTATCTCCCACAGAGATAAGGATCCCTGCCCCCACCCTCAACAGATGGTGATAGAATAGATACCTTTTATCACACTCTGTATTGTAACGTGTGACTTATAATCAGGTGCAACTTATATATGGACAAAGAATGAAAAGTTGCCGCCACCTGGAAATGCGGCTTATAATCAGGTGCAACTTATAATCGTGAAATTACTGTAATAGTACGGCTAAAATAATTAGAATTCCAGGCTACAAGGCTAAAGCCAGTTAGTAATACAAGGGGAATATGGTATCTAACGTGAAGGGTGCTTTAAAAGCTTAATTTTTGCTCATGTATCTGCTACCGATATATAAGACAAGATACTAGACAAATCTTACACCAAACCCGATGTTCCTGCAATAAAATATCTGAAAAGCAAAAAAATCCCCACCGAAGCTAATTTAGATCTTGATGCCTCATTCTCCAGTTTCAGTTAAACATTAAGAACAAAAATATATAGTTTTTTACAGTCAGTTGTGAAAATTGGAGAACATTGTTTCTCTTTTGAATATTTACTTGGAGTCTTTTGGTCTTTTCCTGTCCTTTTAAAATTTATTTTTAAAGAACACAAATGCAACTTGCTAAAACCACCTTTCACTCTTGATACTGCCATCAAAGAAGTCACTGAATCACAGGTTTGTTTTAAAATAGTATTTGCAAGCTAGTGAATAAAGTGAATAAAGTGCCGAATCTGATTATTTCTCTACTTTTGAAAGAAGTTATTGAAATACAGTTTGAGTATAGATCGGGACTAGTACAGCTTTTATTTCTACCAGTGTTAATTTCTTTTAAACTGCCTTGCCTCCTCTCTCCTAACTCTTCAAAAGATTTACATGGCACATTGTTGTCACAATAAATAAATTACTTCAATCTGTTTTTTAAAAGCACTTAATCGATTTTGTAAACCCGTCTTGACTTAGCATTAATTTCTTGACTTAGAATAAGCACTGCTCTGAAAAAACATTGATGATTTATCAACATGATTCTCATCCTAAATATGAAACATTGCACTGTACCAGCTACTAGGAAGATAATTAACTGTATCCTAATTGAAACCAGGACAGTGTTTTATTCCACACTGATTGCTATTGCTATGAGAAAGAACTGTGGTTTAAAATAATAGGAAATTTTGATGATAGGTGATTTTATTTTGTAATATCATTAATTGAAATATTGCAGACTGCAGGTCATAGCTGTGACGTGTCTGTAACAGAATGGGCCTAATATCAGATCATTTGGGATGTTAGGTTATTCAACCACAACAGCAGGATTGCTTTTCTATTGGCATGCTTTAGGAATGTGGGATAAAGATAACTTCTGTATTCTTCAATTTTCTTTGAAGTGATTTAAAGTGCATGATTGCAAAATACAAACAAAATGCACTTACAGTACATTTTAAATTTGTTTAAAACAAGAAAAGAAAAAAATATGGTACATAAACCCAGCAATATACAGTAAATTCACGAATACAAGCCGCACTGAGTATAAACCACATCTCTGGGTGTTGGCAAATATTTCGGTTTTTGTCCATAAATAAGCCGCACCCGAGTATAAGCCGCTCTGTCGTTTGCAGCGAGGACCCGTGTGCAACAAAGTTGACAAATACTAACAGAACGGTGGCAGGGCGGGGTTTACTGGCTCGGCTCGGGCTGTGCAGGCTCGGCCCGCTCGGGGCTGCTGACGGGGCCAGGTAGCCCAGCCCGGCGCTGCCGCTCGGCGGGGCCTCTTGGGGCCAGCCGCCGCTGCCACTGGGCTCGGTCACCACGGCCCGACGCTGCCCTGTGGTGGCAGGCACGGACAGAGCCCCCCGCCGCCTCCCAGAGCCACGGCAGTGGCAGCCCGGGTCCCCCGCCTCCTCCCCGAACCGCGGCAGTGGCGGCCTGGGTCCCCCGCCGCCTCCCACAGCCGCGGCAGTGGTGGCCCAGGTCCCCCCCTCCTCCCTGGGCCACGGCAATGGCGGCATGGGGCCCCCCCGTCTCTTCCCCGGGCTGCGGCAGAGGAGGGAAGGAGGGAGCTCTCCCTCCTCTCTCCCTGCCCCCCGTGCTGCCTGCAGGCAGCCAGGCTCCACCCGCGGTGCAACAGAGTAGCAATTTGTAACAATCGCAAAATGCCGACTTTGCAGCAGCTCGGCTCGGCACTCTGGCTGGCACTTCTGAGGTTGTAAATGTCAGAAAATTATTCACATATTAGCCGCTCCTTAGTATAAGCCGCATTTCCGGTTTAGGAGCAAAATCTTAGTCAAATTGGTGCGGCTTGTATTCGTGAAATTACTGTACTTGAGATGTTTAAGTTGAATTCTGTTTTTAATTGTCAAAAGTGAGATGAGTATCCTGGTGGTAGGGCTTTTTTAAAATTCTTTCCACTCATACCCAAATAGCATCATGAAAGCAATTCACATGCTGTACCAGGAGTCATGGAAAGGACAAAACAGACTCGAAAGAACAGTATTTCCTGGCATAGCTATGTGTTTCCTAAAGCAACACAAAATGATTATTTCAGGAATGGGTGCACAGTACACATTTCACCTCAGAGGTTTGTCTGCTAGACAAACCAGAAAATGTCATTCCTGAAGAAAAAACTCTTGTCATACTTCTTGTTCCTCTTTCCCACTCAGAATACATTCAGTATACATTCCATTCTTTCATATCTCTACAATACGCCTGTGAGCAGTGATACTGATCATGTACATTCAAGTACTAATTCAGCAAAATGCTTTAAATCGTGAAGACATGATTTACCTTGTTTGTGTGATGTTCAAACCATATCCATTTCTTCTTTTCCTGATTCAGTCTTCCCCACACAAGAAAAGCAGAGCTCTGCAGTAAATTGCTACAATTCTAATGGGGTTACTACTGCATTTACCATAAACTGTGGATTTCTATAACATAGGCTTGTAAAAGTACAGTAATTTCACAACTATAAGGTGCACCCTTTTGACAAAATTTTCCCCCGAACCCAGAAGTACACCTTATATCTGGTGCACCATATCTGATGGACAAAGTTCAGAAATTTGCCTACCCAGAAGTGAGCTGCGAGCCGCGGGGGGAGCCGGCAGGGTCGCGGCGGCCAGGTGGAGGCGGGGAGGAGTGGCGGCAGGCACACCCCGGCCCCGTGGAGGCGGGACGGCCCCTCCACAGACACGTCCCGGCCCCGTGCAGGTGGGACGGCCCCTCTACAGGCATGCCCCGGCCCCGTGGAGGGGGCAGAGAGGGGCGGCAGCCATAGCCCGGCCTCGGAGAGGCGGCACGGGCCAGCAGTGACCATGCCCCGGCCCCACCGGGTACAGGCAGGCCCGGGGGGCTCATGGCTGCCAGGTTGAGGCAGGACCTCAGCCAGCAAGTGCGCGGGAGGAGCTGGGGGCGGAGCCTCGCTGCAAAAAAAAAGTGCGCCTTATAGTCCGGTGCGCCTTATATGATCTACAAAGTTGCGAATTTTGCCGACTCCCCAGGGGTGTGCCTTATAGTCCGGTGCGCCTTATGGTCGTGAAATTACTGTAAATACAATTGAAGGTACTGAAAATTGGAGACTTCTCTGAAGGGTTGGTCCTGCAGTGCTGGTTGTGTTTTAACTAAAGCAGGTGTTGATGTTCAACTGGGTGTCCTCTGAGTTGATGACCTCTGAGTTAAGTGTCTTGGAGAGTCCTACTGCAATTTAGCAGAAAATTTACTGAATTCCAAAAAGTTTGCTACAGTGAGACTCCTGTTCAACTCCCGGTACACAGATTTTGTATCTGAATACAAGAAATTTTGGGGGGGCCTCACTCTGACTGCTGCGAACTGTAAGCTTTGCCATTTTCAAAACCAGTGACTTTTTGAGGGAGCTTACCTCTCTTTGGCTTGCTTTCCTCCTTGCCTACACTGACAAAACAGCTAACCATTGAAATATTCTTGGCTGTGAACTATGATCTCAGAAAACACATTTGATGTTCGTGGATGGTCTCTTGGCTGCCTACACTTGAGCCCATCTGCTAGGATGGCATGATGCCGGCACATGCAGGGCCACGCCAGTTTTCTGGGGCAAGAAGCACCAACCACGAATGGCTACACGCAGGCAAGATGCCGAGTGCTTCAAGCACCATTTCTTTTGGAAGAATCCTTTTTATTTTTTGTCACAGGATTCCCACAGTGTTGCCATAGGATTCTTTTAATTGCTGACAGCTTTTTACAGCTGTCCATGTACAACACCTTACTGTCATGGAGGAACGAGGCTGAAGAATATCAAGTATCCCTTGAAATGTTGTCTGATGCATGTGAAACACAGATTATTTGAAACATCTACGGGTAAGTTAAACAAGGGCACTGAGAGGTTCTGGTTTTATCTATCATCTTTTTAAATAATGAAAATAGAAATCTTGGTCTTGTGTGCACAAGAGAACTTGTCAGTGTGGGATATGTGATGTGATCAATTAATCACAAAGCTTCAGTGTTTCCACAACAGTCAATAACCAGTTAAGTAATTCTGAGAACAAAGTTGTCTCAATAAAAGGGAGGGCATATCAGGACAAGAATGAGAGGTCAGATCATAAAGAGAAAGGAAATTTAATACAGGATTTAAATTTGAAGAGGAACCAGTGACCTGGAGAAAAATAGCATGACTTTCCAAAAAAGTGCAGCTTGGGACAAAATGAGAGGCTTGCTGCAATGATGATCAGATACTAAAGGATTGAAAATGTGGTGCTGAGGGTGTGAAGAGAAAAACACAAAAAAAAATACAGTTCAGGCTTAAGTAATTTAATCACTTTAAGTGCAAAGAAAAGCTTAGTGTGGTTTGGAAAGGGTCCATTTTACATATGTTTGCCATGATTTCTAACTGGAGAAGAAGTGGAGTTTCCCCTCTGCTTCAGAAATGTTTTGAAATATCAGAGCATACCTTTCTCTGTATTGGATGAGTGCTTCAAACCCTAGGATAGCTTCTTATCAGAGCTGGTAGACCTGCCTTTCTCATGGCCAGCAGAAATTTCTTCCACATTAGTATATTTACTCCTGAAGAAAGTTTCATTGTTTTTGAACAAGAAGCTGTTATTCAAAACCTGTACTGAGAAAACATGAAATTGATAAATTATCCAAAGACAAGTACAGTCAGAAGAGTGACAAAGTCCTAGAAATGTGGTAATCTTGTATTCTTCCTCACCAAATATCTCACAGACTTTAGGAGTTTGTGATACATTGGAAACTTTTTTCCTGCACTTTGGATCTCAAAGCAAATGATTTCCTTCCCTCTGACTCCCATTAAAACCCAGTGTTTTATTCTCTCTGCTGTGGAAGACCTCATGTCCTTCTTCATGTCCTCTGCTCTGCATACATAGACATTTCACAGTTCCTTTAGCAAGAAATGTCAATAGACAGCCACTAGAAAATGTTATTTCTTGACAAAACACTAATAAGTTACACGTGGTTTTGAATTCTTCCTCCAACTGGGTACTTAGGCTTACATAAATGTAGAGACCTTGAGGATTACATTGGACTTTAGATCTAAATTTGTATTGAGGTACGTCAGACTCAAAATAATTTAGCTGTCTAATTCCCAGCAACTACACTGAGGGATAGGTACCACATAGCCTTTGTGGATTTGGGACATAAAATCATAGCTAGTTCCCTTTCCTCTTTCTAAATCTCCTTGCTTACAGGACCTAACGACACCTCACCCCTACTGACCACAACAAAACTAGTTAAGATGCAGCTTTAGAGAGAATAATGATGCTTATTATAGCTCAGATTGTGTAATAGTTTCTATTGCAAAACTTTCTGAAGCTGAAATTGCCGAGGCTTTGTCCAAGAGCAGCCTTATTGCTGAAAATGTAGTCAATAATGGGTCAGCAATTTTTCAATATGAGGAGAAAAACTACTTTGCTATTATAAAAAATTAGATATCATAACTTTTTTTAACAGTTATGCAGCCAAACTGTCCTGTAATAAAAGTTGAAGGTTGGCATGGAAACCACCCTCTGAGAAGGTCATTTGGATTAGTTTTTCTGACCTTGGTAACTTCTGCACTGATTTCCACCACTGCAACGCTGAAAAAACCCACAAGTATACAAATAGTTTTGAGCCTCAACTTGAAGTAAGAGTTAAACATGTTCTCTCATTAGTTTTATCAGTATTGGCATTATATTTATTTAATTGGCAAAACCCTGAAATGAGAAACTGCTTCTGTGCATCAAGATGAAGCATCAAACAAAATTTTTTCAAAATATAATTATCTTATTCAAGTGAACTGAGAGCTTAACGATTTAACATGGTGAGGGGAAAATGAGAAATTAAGTTGTTAATACTCTGGCAATAATTACTGTAAAAAATGAATCTTCGATACTGATTGTTGATTTGCTTGGTCACAATCATCCTTTTAATGTTCTCAGTTACACTTGCAGTCTCCAAGACATATAAAAGATGGTGATGCTTTTGTACTAAAATGAAACACATTTGCTTTCTACTGATAGACTAACATAATTCCATCAAAGCTGGTGGAAGTATATTGATTTAAACTGAGAAATTGGTTCTATCTATGCAGGTATGCCATCAGCATATGCTGACACCTATTATGGAACATTACAGTTTTCCCAAAATCTTACACCTGGCACCCTTTTTGTCTTCATTTGCAGTGTCATTAATAGGAAAAGTTCCATGCATCAGGTTAGGCTCTTTGAGAGACTCTCTAAGCTGTTTCTGAAATGTGAAGTGGTTATTGAGTGGACAAAATGAGAACAAAGTGTTCACAGTGTGCTGGTACACATTGCAGCTCCTGGAGCAAAATACTAAATGCATGAAAATCACATTGTTGGGAAAATTGAGGATGTCACAACAAGGTTCCAGAACTTTTCATCAGATAGTCTGAAAACTTTCCACTGGGCCACTTTCATATGGGAACTCCTGTAATTACAGAAACAATCTAAAAGCTGATTTTAGTTGTCTCAAGCTAGCAACTCCTCAGGTAGATGTTGGCAAGCCTGCTGTCCAGCTATTGGTGTGAGGCATTTGCAACGTAAACCTTAAAGCTGATGTCCAGTTGTTGGCAGAGAGGTCCTGAAATAGTGACTGACTTCTGCTGAATGCACTGAATGCCACAATCTTGAATAAGAGAGGACATATAGTAATTACATAGAAAAATATTTGCCTCCTTTTCTAGGTATGTAGACATGGGCTTCTGAACATGGCTGTATGTAGTATGGCGAAAGTGGATACTGGTGTTTCTCCTACAAATGTATGTATGTCTATGTTTCAAATGTCTTCATCATTACTGTGGATCACTATGGAACAGCTACCTGTTTGCCAGATATTAGTTCAAATTTAGAGAGGACAAAAGGAAGTGATGGTTTCTGAAACAAGTAAAATCGGGGACTATAAAGGCGTATCAAAACTTCCCCTGCCTCAGATCAGAGATGCCCTACTCCTTCAAGAAACCATTGTATATGATGATGAAAGAATGACTTGGACCATAACCCAAGGTGTCTTTGAATGCTTAGATTTTTCATTTAATAATTTTTGATATTTATTCTTTCTTTAACATCATGCTCCTTTTAAAGATGGATTAGTCCACTGTACTATGCTGAGGAATCCTGGAAATACATTCCAGGATTCCAGGGATATTTTGAGTAGTAAATTTCAATTTAAACATATTAAATGCCAAACTTTACATTCTTTCTTTGGCTTGCAAATATGTGAAAAATTTTTGAAATTCATTTGGTAAAGCCTCTGAGTTGGTATTCCTAACTTGGTGAAAGGGGTGGGGTCCAAGTATTACTCAATAGAGAGAAATAAAAGAGAGATGACAAAAATTTGTGGGAGGAAAAGATAATATGTAGCAGCATTTTTCAATGCAAGTGTAATATACTTTTCTAGATATTTAGGTATTAATTACCTAATTATCTTTTAACAATCCATCCCTTATTCCTGCTCCTTTTGGTAACTGATATTAATTTTTGTTACTACAATACTGTGGAAGTTATGTACACACATTATTAGAGCTTGAAACTCTTTAATTAGCTGGAAAAGAAAGATAATGTCTTATTGTTTATCTGGGGTTAGTCAACTTATTCTGTGTTTGGAGATAATCACCTTCACTCTGGAGTGAGAAGATATCTTGCAAATAGCACAGAGCTAAAACTAGTCCTTTGATCCAGAGGAGGTGGTGATTCCTGAAGGCAGTAACCCATTCTAATTCTCAGCTATCATTAGAGCCTGCTAGACACTGCAAGACTCCATTTTATGAGGTTATTCTTTAGTGTATTTTCAGAACTGCCTTCTCCATTAATTGTTTCATACTGCAGTCTTAAAATTCCTCCTGTCTGCAGGATTCATTAGCAATGTCATTTTTCTGTACACATTTTTGCAGGCTTTGTGTGTGGTCTCCCAGGATGCACAGACCTCCTACCTCTCTAAGGATCTGGCATCCTCAGCCCATTAACTCAACTTCGATACTACCCTGCTAAAATCTTGTGCAATGTTGCAGAGCTGTCCACTGGGAAATGCTGAACCCTCTTCTTATCTTCTTATTTTTAAAGATAAGTATTAAATGAAAACATCACCATTCCTCTTCATCACCATCAGCTTCCTTAACCTGTTCCCACATCTATAGGTAGGACCCAAAGAATTGGCTCTTAACTGAAAGAAATGGTTCCAACTATAAATCTGGACAAGTCACTCCTTGTGTTTCTTAGTGTATTTTACTCCAACCCTGTTGAGGCTGCACAACACTGTATCTGTATCTTAGTAATCCTGCATTGGCATCTACTACTGTAGATGCATATGACTAAACATGTATTTTTTTTCTGATAATCCTTAAACCTGATTTTTCAGTACCTTTTGTCCGTACATAGTTGTACTTTGGAAAGATCAACTACTTCAAATGCTGCTACATCCTGCTGGGATGCAGCAGCAAGTTACAAGGGGACATTTCATTTCACAGTATGGTTTAATGTATTTGGTCGATAGTTGGGCTTGATCTTTGAAGTCCTTTCCAAGCTTCAGAATTCTATGCTTCTGTAATAAGTGAGGTGCTGTTTACAGTGAACCTCTGAGGGCATATTTTACCTCATGTTTTGTCCTGACTCTGTCCAAGCAAAGCCCTTTACAATGCGTCAGTTTCATCTCTAATACAGGTGCCATGTACAACAGTACAGGGTTGTTTTGATCCAGGCCAGATTTCTTTGGTAACTGTGGGAAGTTAAAACTAAAGTTCTTACAGGTAGAGTGGATGAGGTACAACAGACACAAGTTATAATAAGACAAATATAAATGTCTTGCTGGGCATTAAAAAACCCCCACAAGCAATTGAAACAGGTTGGCTAAAACACTCTTGATTCTCCATCCTTAGAGAGTGTCAAAGCTCAATGGGACATGCCTCTGAGCAATGGAATCATTGATGGTCCTGGTTAGAACAGGGGTCATGCTGTCAGACCTTCACAGGACCTTTCTGTTCTAAATCATTCCATAATTCAATGAATTAGCAATTGTGAGTGGAGTACAATTCTCACGTGAAATCCTGAGTTCTACATTTAGAAAGTTTGGGTACGCCCAGGTGGACTAAGGAGGAAGAATGTATCATGTCAGCAGAACATTTTCTCATCAACACTCACCAGGTATTGACTTTAGCCCTCATTACTAGCCAAAAGACCTGCAAGATTTGCTTTCAAAGTTTGTGGTTGACCCCGTACATACTCCTTAGGAAGATATTTAATTTCTCCGTAAATCAAGACAAAATGTCATTGGAGAGAGGGAAAAACCCATGGATGAAGCTTTGTAAAACCATCTGCACAACTAAAGAAGTATTTTGAAGCAAAATAAAGTGAAAAATTGTTCTGCCAAGCTCTGCTCCACTCCATGAATATAGACAGGAGAATTTTTGTCTGTAAGTGGAAAGTATTACCCTTTTGCTTTGGTATGTGTATATGCAGTTCTAGATAGATAAATAGATTACAGTTAGGGATATACTGACTCCAATTTCCAGAGTTAATATGCATATAACTTGGATAGATCTGGCAGATTGCCACCTGGTTTTTCCTGTACATAAAAGCCCTGAAAATTATAAAGGCTTACAAAATTCAAAGTATTTGTTATTTATAGCTAGAGATCTTAATAATTGCTGTCCAGTTTAACTGCCAGAATATTAGTAGTAAATGACATTCATCTGAGATCTTGACCAGTACTGGTCATTCCACTGATTTTATTTTATTTAGGCACTCTTCTCTGTGGAAGAGGTTGAACACGTTAACTGGAAAATTAATGATATTTTTGAATTTCAACTATCAATAGATGCCTGAAAACTGTACTGCAAATCTAGTAGGAAAAATGTTTATAGCTTCTGGAAATGGGCCATGGTGGGATACACTGCTACTTTACAGTTCAAGATAAGCAACCATATTTTAGTTAATAATCCTGGGAGCCAGCCAGCCTAATCCTTTCTTATTCATGAGCTTGATTCTCTGTAAGCCATATATGTTGTTATCTCAGGACAGTTGGAGGGTTTGTGGTTGTATATATAGCAAAAATTATTCTGTCTTGGGAGCAAAGACTTCTACATTCTAAGAATATATATATATCTATATATACATATATATATGTAGTGTTTTGGGGCTCTGCCTAAAAGGAAAGACAATCTTTGTATTAAAATCAACTCAAGGAATTGTGATATAATTCTTAACTTTAACAATTGAGATAAACTGTAAAGTGAAAAATTTTAACACCTTAAGAATTCATAAGGGAATTTGGATTGCTGCTATGAGCAGTGATTCTACAGGAAATGTCTTTATGCAGCCCTGTTTTTTGGAAAAGACTTCCAGCATGTGCCAACTTGATTTATAGTATTTATATATGCCAGGATTCCAAGTAGCTTAGTGTCCTTTCTCTAATATTGAAATCATCCTGAGTATGTTTGTGCAGTAGTCCTCCTGATCTAATTGCCCTGAAGGGATACCTAGAGTGATTAATCATAATGACTGTATTTTGATACATGCATTTTTGATACATTTTAATGTGGCTTTTTAAATCTGTGTAGAGCCAATGTGTTCCAAATGTCTGCAGGAGGCAAGGGTCTGTTGCATGGTAAATTCCTGAGTATAATTAATCTAGCCATTGGGCCAGGGGTTCTAGAAAGTAGGGCAGGCTCCCAAAGACATTGGGAAAGCCTAGATTACAGAGGATATTCCTTTTGGATGTAAGATGGGAAGAGTGTTTGTGGTAATAGTGGACTAGCTGGACTTCAAAGAAACCTCTGAAAGGCAGAAGAAGGAGAATCCAGATGACTTTGATCTGAGCTCAGAAGTTGAATTTGATAACAATTGTAAGTTTGAATGCTTTTGGCTTGTTCCTCGGATTTACTCTACTAAATAAAAAGAAAATAGTATTTCAAAAAGCTCTGTTGAGTCGTATCATGTTTGTCTTAAGATATGGACAGAAATGTCCTGGCAAATTCTACAAATGCAGTTAAATACATTGCTGTCTCAAGCTGTCTATCCTGTCTCTCTGCTGCTGCTTCTTATCCTTGTCGCGCCAAAGGTCAGCAGAACCTGATGTATGCCTATGTCCCTGTTGGCCCAACTTTCCACCTCTGCAGCTGTCCCACATCTCAAACAATAGAAAAGAATATGTCTACATGTTTGGAAACTGGGCTCTGCCAAGAAATCATTATCTCCTGAAGCCGCACTCTCAGAAGTGCATGCTTTGAGGAGGAACACTGGTGGTGCCAGGGCTGTATGTACCATAAACTCATGTGTTGTCTACTCAGCTTTTTGTTGGGTTATTTACTTCTTCCTCTAAGCATCCTGCATTGGCCAGTGTCACAGTCAGGATATTGGATAAAAAGGAAGCAGAAGAGTGAATCTATACCAACCATGGCCTGACTATGGCTGTACTAAAATATACTCTGATCACAACAGGCAGCTGAGCTCAAGGTCTTACTAGTTAAGGTTAATAATAGCCCCTATTTAAACTGACAATTCCTCCATGCAGCTGTTACGTAAAACCAACATAAAGCTTCTTGGTGGTTTGCCTGAGGAATCAGCTATATAAAAGCTATTCCCCAGTTAGACTTAATAATTTGCTTAATATACACTTTTCTGTGTGCTTCAGTCAGCTTTCAGCTCAGCTCTGAGGAACTCTGAAACCATTGAGACCAAATCCAAATAATTCTGTTGAGTTCAATCATTCCAGTGGTAAAAAAAAATGGTGCTCTTAGCAGGCACTGTTTGGTTCCCTGTGTAATATTTGCTTCATTCAAGAGTCATAGCTACTTTTCTGGATGAAAATATCTGTGTCTTTGTTAGCATCTTCTGATCTTTTACATAGTGTTTATCACTGAGTTATACAGGTTTAAACCATTCCTTGAGTAATTTAGTATAGAGGCAAAATCTTAACAATTAAAAACACCTACATATTGATCATGTACTAGAAACTGTTTACTAGAAATATTAGAAGAAAATGGAAAAATTGATATTTTTTAAAGATGTTATATGTTTTGTAGTTTGCACTTAAGTGAAAATAGACAAAGCAGTGCATATGTTTTGATGGATCTTCTGTTGAATTTCTTCCTGAATATTATGGACAAGAGTACTAACTTTTTCAGAGATGGTTTTAGTCAAGTTTATTGCATAACAAGAAATCTCAGGTAAAAGTTTGAAAATTATTGTCCTGAGGAGTCTATTTTGTCAGGCAAAGAAGGAACCATATTCCAGTGTAATATTCCATTGTATATAAAGGTCATCATAGCTACACCAAAGCTGGGGAGCTGTGAAATGGTTTAGATATTATTCAGCAGTTACCTACTCCTTACAGAGGAATTAGCAGCTATCTGTCCCCTTTATTTAAATTAACCACTGTTAAAGTAATCTTTTAAATACACACAAGCTTATGGCATGAAGGGCAGCACAACTCTAAAAGGAAATAGTTATCTCAAGAGTCACACAAGTAAGACTGATGAAGTTGTGTCAGCTGTCACTTTGCTGGATCCAGTCATGGTTAATACCCCTGCCTAATTTTAGGGGTAGCTTGGATATTCATCAGTAGTGTATGGTGAATGCACCATTCTGGCCAGCACTGATGGCTTCTCTTTTTTCTTCTCAGTCCCACTAGCTCCACATCTGATGAAAGCAGACTACATATTTACTATTTCCACATATTGGATTCGCTATTTCTATATAAATATGTATTTTTTTTTAATTTTTGGTTTTATTTAAGTGAAAGTAAATTTTGTCAACTTCAAGTGGAAATAAGATTATTATTATTATTTGAGGGAACACTGTTATCTGCCCAATGTGATTCAAGGCAAAACTGCACTGAAAAAATAAATTGTGTGCAGCTATGTCTGAAACAGTCCGGAGGTTACACACTCTAATGTGAGGGTCTCATGAAATGTATGAGAGGTCAGTTTTATCAAAGGCCCTGAGGGTATAATTGGAGTTCCTCCTCTGGTACCTCAGGCCATCTGCTATGGCATCTAATAACCTCGTGGGAGCAATGAACAGCTCAGACTGTGATTTAGGGCTGTGGTCTGGCTTCCTATTCTGGCTTCTATATGAAATGAAACTCCAATTACAGTGTCTAAATTCAGAAGAGAAATAAGCAATTCAAACCTCTGGCTATTAAGGACTGGTACCCCATACTGTCTGTGGAACAAGGTAAGAGCAATATTTAGACCACCAGCAAGAGCTGCATAAGTTAACCATTGTGACTTTCTTTACTGTGATGCTACAGGGAATTAGGGCCTGACAGTCCCAGCACAGCAAAAAAATCTGAATTGCTGATTTTAAACTTAGGTACTGTGACTGTCCTTAGTCCATCTTAAGTGTTGTAACATGCTGGCTGCATACAGCCCTCGTCCTACTACTTTGTTGGAATTGTGTGAGGGGGAGGCAGGGGGTGAAAGGAAAAGCCATCTGTGCATCGCATCAAGTGGTGAAATAGGGGAGAAAGATCCTGCTGCTTTCAGCTCTCTTTCCATGAGTGCAGAAGTGCTGACAGGGGTAAGACTGGGAAAGAGTGATGGAGAGTGAAATTGGAAAGGAGAGAGTGAGATCCACGGACATTTTGCCCCCAACCATAATGGGATTATGATTTAGGCCAGTCTGTGGAGATTTTAATGAGTCAAATGAAGACAGCTAAATAGTTTAAGCACACTATGTGCAGACTCCTTTTTCAGTACCCAGCATGCTAAGTAAGCATATGAAATCACATCCAGTGTCCATTATCCAAACGATATCATTATCCCCCAAGGAACACTTCTCTCCTGGCAGGGCTATGTGACAGGCTGATGCCCAAAGCACTCTGTAGCTCATGGCAGAGGGGAGATTGTCATTAGACTGAAGTACTCTTGCAATTCACTTGAAAATTGGTATTAATATGTATGCAGATGTATTTGAACAGTACAAAAATCAGACTGTACTTTTCCAGTTTTACTCTATCACCCTAGGTTTCCTTTCTCAGTGACTTGGTATTGGAGAGTTGTGCAAACTGGGTATTCAGGCTCTTCAGTTTATCATTGCACAGTCCATTGGCATAAACCTATCACCCAAACTGTTAAGTAAGTTTGTTCACGTGGGCCAATGTAGTTTGATGAAACACTGATCTCGGGTCTTGAAACAATATAGTCAAGTGCTGTACCCCAGTACAGATCCTCTGAGGGGGACTGTGTACTGATCTCACCACCTGTCATGCTGTTGGGGGGTATCACTTCTGTTACATAGGTCAAAAAGTGAGAAGAAACTGCTCTTCAATGTGCATGAAATCCTCAGTCCTGGGTTTCAGAAATCTTCAGTCCTCCTGACAAGTTCCCAAGATCCTGCTGCAGCAACCTCTCAGTTCTAGCCACAGGTAGAGGTACTTAATTAATTTGGCTCAATCATTCTTGTCCCTTCCTTATCTGCATTATATGGCATACTCTCAAGTTTCCAGAGAATGCAGACAGATCAAGGAAAAATAGGTATTTTTAAGGCAGCCTTATAAAGAGCACAAAGGACTCAGTAGTCTGAATAACCATTACTCATCCCTAACATAGGGGACATTATGCAAACGTACTCAAGTAGTTAGATTTTTATGCTGGAGCTTATCACTCCAGCTTTAAATTCAATGAACAGAAGTGGACAGTTTCAGAGTATGATTGTTTTCTTCCTAAAGTAAGTTTCTAATGTAATCCAGATGAATTGTCCTCTGGAGTTGCCTTTTCTCTGCCTTGACTATAAAGAGAGCCCAGGATGCCGATCTTATCAGGAAACATCTGACTTCCAAGTGCCTTAATTAGGTGAGACAAGATGAGTCTATGACCTTGGCAGTCTCCTTTTAGGAGGGCTGCCCAAACTGGAGGCATCATCTCTCAAAACTGATTGTTTCTGAAAATAGGAGCCACGTGGGATTTTGCATGTGAGAAATAATAATAAGCAGGAATAAAAGAACAAAAATGAATGTACTTGCCAATGAAGTTTAACATTCCAGATTCTGTATTTATACTGCAAAAGCACTTATCACAGTCCCAGAACTGACAGTACATTCTTTACCTTGCTGTAGACAATTAGAAAGTGGGAAAAATGGATGCGTGATGTCTGACAACTCCTATGGGCAAGGGAAGTTTTCTGCCTTCTCTACCACAGTGCCATTACACAGTCCCCAACATGCCTCATAACCAGTCCTGTACAACTATTGTAGTAATCCTTTCTTCACTTAAAATCTGTTCAAATCCAGGAAACGAGACTTGTATGGGACATAAAGCCTAGGCTTACACCCTGTCTTGGTGGAGATCCTTCATTACCTTTTCTTACCTTCATCTTAGCAAGCCCAGGGAGATGGTGCACAGTATCTCACAATAAGTCTCATCCCAGTGATAAATACCACTAACAGGTATGTTCAGGCTCTGGCTCTTTGAGGAGGTTTTGTCTTTTTAAGTATGCGCTTAGACTTTTGACAACCCTAAAAGGAAATCTGTATCTGTCAGAAACTGAGGATTTAAATAAAAGTTTGTTTGGCAGTCTTTATCCATCTTCTCTCTTGATATATGTTGTGCACATATTTACCAGGTAGCCCTTAAAATTCCTTCTCCTCTTTCAAGTTACACACCTAATAAAAACAGTAGTCACAGTGGGTGGAGATTGAATTCCCTTTCCTTCTAAGAGGAAAGACAGCTTGGTAAAAAAATAAACGATGTTAATTAGTTGAATATAATTGCAAATTCCTTGGAGTTAAAATGTGCTGCATACCAGCAGAAAATGCTATTTGCCATATGGTATCAGAACACTCTGGAACGATGTCTGTTCCTCTACTATTTTGTGCAGACTGAGCATGGGCTTGGATTATTTGTGGCTTCCCAAGTATTTGTGTTATGCCAGCCAGCTCACTAAGTGTCCAAAAGCAGCAGAGAACCATACTTGTTCAGTCCATATGTACTAAAAATAAACAAACAAAAAATCTTGGTTTTGCAAAGCTTTTAATGATAGACTAAAGTTTCATTTTTCAGTGGTTTGGGTAAATTTTCAGAAACCTTTTTATTTGAATAGTCAAAACCCTCTAACTCACTACTGAACAGTGATATTAAGAGCAGTAAAAGACTTTAAGGAAGCTATCAAATGCTAGTCGAAAATATTGTGTACTTTGAATGAAATATTATTTTTAAATGAAAATTTAAAAAGAAGGAAAACACAGATAGTTAAATCTCTATTTAGCATGGTTTTAAGACTAAAAAATGACATAAAAATAGGAGTTTGCTATGCCACTATGTACATTTATTTAGCTAAGTTTTATGATCAAAAATTCCAAGTTTGTGGGCTTTGATACAAAGTCCTTTGCAGTGGATTTGATAACATTCCTTACCAGTGATTTTCCACTCTTCATTTTTAATATACACATCAACACTCACCCCCTCCAGCCTCAAAAAGGCACCAAAACTTTCTAAGAAATAGACATTCTGCTCACACAGATTTATACAATTGAGAAATTGCTCTCTGAGTTCTCTTGTGTGAGAGATACATGGGGACTCACATAAGTCCTTAGAAACTCTGACTTAGAAGTGACATGAAAGTTCATTTTCAAGCTGTAAATGTGTATTTGGATGTTGCAACAGTAACATTACCTTAATTACACTTGTAGCTCAGTTTTTTTATCTTTTCTTCAATTTTATGTCCATGTTAATGCGATCAGGTTGATAAAGCTAGCAGCTTTAACAGAAAAAATGGCAGTAAATGTTTTCAAGCCTCATTGGTCAAATAGGATCCATTTGGTAATGTATATATTTTTCTCTTGAAAGTAAAAACTGATATAATATGAAAAAGTAGGCTGTTTTTTTAGTTGTTAGACCTGTCAGATGGATAAGTTGGTTTTTTTTTCCATACAGTCTGTAAACTGAAGATGAATTATACATGTGAGGAAATCCAGGATTAGGAATCCTAAATTCCTCAAAAAATCCCCACTCCAAACTGAGACATAGAGGAGTTCATGGAAGTACTTCTAGTATCTTCACAGAGTCATAGAGTCACAGAACAGCTTGGTTTGGAAGCGACCTTCAGAGATCATCTAGTCCATCTGCTCCCTGCAGTGAGCAGGAACATTTTCACCAAGATCAGGCAGCTCTGAGCCATTTCCAACCTGACCCTGAAGGTTTCCATGGACTGGGCATCCACCACATTCCTGGGCAACTTGTGCTGGTGTTTCACCACTCTGGCTGTTAAAACAATTTCTTCTTTTTAGCTCTTCTAAATTTTAACTCTTTCAGTTACAGCCATTGCCCCTTATCCTTTGGCAATGTGCCCTTGTTAAAAGTCCCTTTCCTCCTATAGTCCCCCTTTAAGTACTGAAAAGCCGTAATAAGGTTTCCATTGAGCCTTATCTTCTCCAGGCTGTTCAACCACAACTCTCTCAGCCTTATCTCCTAGGAGAAGTGCTCCACCCTTCTGATCATCTTTGTGGCTCTTTTCTGGAATTGCTCTGGAATTGTGCTGGGACCCCAGAGCTGGACACAGCACTGCCGGTGGGGTCTCAGCAGAGCAGAGTAGAGGGGCAGAATCCTTCTTTCACGCTGCTGCCCACACTGCTTTGGATGCAGCCCAGGATGAGGTTGGCTTTCTGGGTTGTGAGTGCACATTGCTGGGTCATGCTGGGTTTTTCATCCATTAGAGACCCCCAAGTCCTCTCAGCAGGGCTTCTCTGATCTGTCCATCTCCCAGCCTGTGTTGAGGCCAGAACCTTGCACCTGGGGTCAATCCCCAGTATCAATCAGTTTAGGGTGTTTGTGCTTCAAACCACCAATAATTTACAATATATAGTATGATAAAATATATAATTTACAAATTAGGGCTGACCATGGAGATTGGCTCATGATGTTAAAAAATTTAGAAGCTGTAGCACCTTTCTACTGAAGTTTGCAATGATGTTCACAAAATCAGTAGTTTTTTCCCCATAGTTCTAACATGTAGCCCAAACAACTTCAAGGCAAAATTGAACTGTATGAGAATAAAACTTGTTATGAACAGTAAAAATATTTAATATATATTTCTCCACCTATTTCATTTTGTGGGGTGTATCAGTGGCAAGGTTCCTTTAAAATAAATATTCAATGTGATTAAAGAAGCAAGAAAAAATATGTTCCCTTGTCTTTGTAACTCTGATTTCATTAAAGTAAAATTTTTGCTTATATTTAGAATGTGCTTATATTTAAAATGAAAGTTCTGTCTTACTGAATAAGTGGAATTATTTTTAGGACTTCTCTAAAGTCTCAGAGAAGTGAGAAATTATTGGAATGTAGAAGCTGTCAGAGAGGCTTTCCAGGCTTTAAAAATATTATCCTAATTTTCCATTTTCCATTAAAAAAATCACAGATGATCTCTTTCTGGCTTCCCCTTCAAGTCAGCAACCTAAAGATTAAGCTGTCAGTTCTTGCTAAAGCAGGTTTTTTCAGGAATCCTTAAAAGCGCTTTCATTTATTCCAAATAGGATGAAATTAAACCACAGACAGCCCTCAACACTGTACACAGGATAGAAATCTCCTGCTGGATTCATAGCTGACATAGAGTCTTGCTCCATCCCTTACAAATGGTGTAAAACACCATCTTTTTGATGTCTCCATGCTTTTTGATGTGATACCACAGAAAGGGATGTGCATTGTACCACAAAAATCTCAGTTTCTAGAAACATTTGGCTTAATACAATTAGGTCTGCTTCTCAACTTTGCTAATGAGGCAATGTTCAGCCAAAATGTGTTTGCTAGGAGCTGGTGTCTGGGGCAGTTCCTTGGGGATCTTCTCATCTATCCGTTTTGCAAAGTGCAGACATGCTCTTTGATTCTTTCCAGTCACAGTGTTCACAATTCAGCCACACTAGAGACCAACCTGCTGAAATATTTTAATACCATCAGCCTGGATCTTTGTTGCTTTGCACAGGAGTTGTCATTGCCTTGTCATATGTTGTTCTGACCTGCACAAAATGGGTATAATTTAATATAAAACAGAGTGGTTAGTTGTCATTTCCAGAAACTTCTGTGTGAGAATCCAGACTGGATGCAATTGTATATTGAACTTTTCCAAGACCCTTATCATAACAGAGTGCTGTGATAAGTGTATGCCGTACTGCTCTTAGAACTATCTCAGCTAAGGATATATTTTTTTTTTTCTTTTTATTTCCAAGTTCAGTAAAGTTCTGAGCAGCCTGGTCTAGTGAAGGGTGTCAACATGGGGGTTGTAACTAGATGGTCTTTTAAGGTCCCTTCCAACCTAAACCATTCCATGATTCTATGATTCTGTGACAATGACACTCTGGTTATATCTGTGTGAGAGAATTCTATACAAACATTTTCAAAAGAAGGAAAAAATTCTTTCTATGCCTCCTTAATAAAATGAAAATCCTTTGCTTTGGTGTACTAGATCTGCTGAAAGACCCTGTTCAAGAATTACAAATTCAGGAATTCCCTTATTCTGTTGGAATCTGTTTAGTTGCTATTACTATTGTTATTATTACCTGACACTAAGATATAGAATATCCAATCCCTGCTCACAGGATACACATGAATTAATTCAATCACCATAATTCTATGATTAATTTGCAGTTTCCTGAAGTTCCAATTCAAACTGCTGAACTGTCACTGAACAAAGAGACAGTAAAAGACAAGTTTCTGAAAAACATTAATGTAGTTTAAGGTGAAGGCAGGTGAAGGGAGATGAGCATCAGTTTGCATTTGCTGAATTTATTCACTTGTCTCAGATCAACCTTGAATATAAAACAGGAGATTTTACTTGATTATAGTCTTATCAACCCAAAAAGTTGGGAGGAAAGTGTTTATCATAATTTACCAGATGGTGAATAGTGGCACAAAACATTAGGATCAGATTTTAAAAGCCATTTAGAAGCCTAAGGAGGCAGATGAAGATGAAATGTTATTTTTGAGGTTAAATTTAGTGTCTATGTGCGTCATGAAGTGTCTATACACTTAGAAATACATACTCAAGAAATTTACCCAAGGTCACTGAAAACATCTGTCTCGGTATGTGGTAGGATTAGTTTGCACACATGACCTGTGAGCACAACAATATCTTTCCTTCCTTGAAAAGCAAAATACCTGTTCATTCTTCACAAGTTCAGTAGTGGCTTTCCATGCTCACTGCAGCATTGCAGAGAAGCTGACATGACACTGTCTCCCTGCCCTGAGGAGTTTCTTCCATTGTGTGCATGTAGCAAGGAGATAGGTTCCCACAGATAAGATATGCTTTAGAAGGCCTAATTATTGTTTAATAAACATTTAAAAAAATCATATGCTATTTCATCATGATGTCAGTCCACTAGCAGTGGCAATGACATTTCTCCTTAAGTTTTGTTTCAGCAATTAAGAGTCATAACAATGATAAAATATGTAAAATCCACAAGTAAGTATACTGTTAGGGGGAAAAACCCCAGTATTGGTTTAGCACTTTCAACACATACAAATCCTGTTTGTAGTGGGATCATAAAAAGAGACAACCAGACAATAATTTCATTAATATTGTGTGTATTTCTGCTCATAAAGACACCAGAAATATTTTCAAGGAGACTTCAATATTCCTGAGACTGTAGACCATCATCTATGTGACTGAGATCGGTAAACAGATAACCCAACCATAACAAGCAGCGGGGATCATTTGTGTTAGGTTTTCTTCAGTGAAAATATATCTGGAGTCAGAAAAAAAGAATATGAGAGGACATTAGGGCTGGGGCTAATGTTCCAACTTGGAGAGCTCTGCACAGGTGAAGCATCTCTTCCAGCTTTACTCTGTACTTCATAAGCAAATTTCTCTATTGCTCAGACCAGTGTGCCCGAACACACACATCAGACCCTGTTGGTCCCATAACAGAATTTCTCTTTCAGCAGCCCCAAGGCTCTGTGGTTCAGATCACCATCATAAACCAGCTCTGCAGAACCCTGTCACACTCCTGACAGCTGGAAAGTGGTCTCACTTTCTCAGCCCCCTCTCCAGTGGGATGACTGTGGCTGGCTCCCACACCTCCACTCAGCCAATCTTTCACTCCTCCTGCACATAGAGCAGAAGCAGGAAATAAGGTGAAAAAGCAGGCACAGGCACATCCCTTGGCAATTACCATCAAGGGCAAAGCAGACTAGAATTAAGGAAAAATAATTTAATTTATTGCACGCATAAGTAGTCTAGGATAGTGAGAAACAAAGACAACATTTTCTCCCGCATCGCACCCTATGTTTCCAGCTTATCTCCTCCCAATTCCTCCATACTACAAAGCTGCCATATGCAACACAGGGGCACTCTTGGAAAAATCCAAGATATCTAAAGTGTGCTATGCAACCAACTTTCGGCACCTGAATTATTCTGCACTGAGATTCTTCATTTTTTAACAGAAACACAACCAGTGCCATTGTGCAATGTCCAAGACTTCTAGACAGAGCAAACCAGTGCAGGGCAGCGTTTGTGTAAGTCCTGTCCTGCTCTGAGGTAGCAGCTACAGAGCAGGTGAGGCTTTTCACAATACATAAAGTGACACAAATTGTTGTAGTCCCATTGTACCACTGAATAAAGTCACATCCAGAAACCTCTTATTTCCATAAATTGGAAATTTTAGGTTCTTTCCTGTCCTACATTCTTATAACGTATTCTTCTCCAACAGCTGAAGGGAGAGGGATGTTTTGCTTCTTCTTTATCGAAGCAGCGATGGTCCTGGGATGCCACTAACACAGTAGGGGTGAAATGGCTCATCTGTTGCCATTGATAAATTCCTAAATAAAGACTGCATGTAACATGCAAAGTCTGTTTTCAAGTCATGATCTCAAACCATCATAAACCAAGTTAACAATTCTCTGAAGTTCAACATCACATTTTGGGGTTTTTAACTTTTTATTCACTTCAAAATTAACAGTGATCCAAGTCTCCATACTTCAATCAATGTGTTCTATATACACAGAGTCTTAAATAGTGTCTCAACCAATTTAAACACTTTCTAAATGATCAATTTTATTTTGTGATTAGTGGCAGAGACTGTCATTTACTTATCAATATTTCAGATAGTAGCTCAAGGAAATAATGAGGTACCTTAGACTGTATTCTTGAAGCCATCTCAGAAAGTTAGCTAAGTAATGGAGGAAATCCAATTCCTGCATCTGAATCAGGCAGGGCCAGCTTCTTCAGAGATGGCTGGAGAGGGAAAATGTAATTGTCCAAGAGAGAGAATACCATTGCGTTAAGTTCTTCCTACAGCTGGCAATTCTTCTTTCAAGTTTAATGCTTGTTAAATGATGAGCTTTTGACTAGAAATTCAATGAATGTTCTCCCCTGAAGGCTTTTAAAATTGCACTCACACACTGACCTCTCTGTTCTACTTTTCATGTAGGGTCAAGGCAGAAAGTTCTTGGTATATCCCCAGCTTTGAGAAAGATAGGCTCAAAGGCAAAGCTGAGAGCCTTACATCCTTTTTTTGCTCAGGTTAGCAAAGTTAGAAAATCTGAGATAGTAATTACAATCTGGTTTAAAATATTCCAACTCACTTTCAACTTCTCTCCTGTTTTTTGTTTTTTGGTTGGTTGGTTGGTTTGTTGTGGGTTTTTGTTTTTTTTTTTTTTTGTTTCGCTTTGTTTTGCTTTATTTTGTTTTCCCCCCTCCTCTGGTATTAGTTGATACAACATGGTGAAAATATGTGGATGATTGTAGGGAGCAAAACATTAATATGTTAAAAGCTGAATAAACTACCATGTGGGACCAGTCTGTCATCAGCTCTGCTGGCTTTGAATTAAGGTATTGACATATCAATGAGAGAAGTGAGTGGAAGTGAGTGGAAGTGAGTGAGGGAAGCCCAGACACTTCTGTGTTTCTGTGTACAGGAAATGCCTTCGATTTAACTTGTTCTTTCCAGGCTTCTAATTTCACAGGCATCAAATCACAGATTTGTTTGGTAACTTCTGAACTTTACTTGATCATATTGACTTTTGATTTATAATGCTCAGTTTCATTTGTGTCCTAGATAATAAGAATTGAAGCATGAAAGTTAAATGAAATTTCTAAAAAATCAATTTGTTGTTTAAATGAGCAACAGAATAACAAGTTCTGCTTGAATTGGAATAAGCTTTAGATCAAGTGGAGATGAGCATCTTTCCAGAGATGCAGTATACCAAGAGCTATTTTAATGGAGTTCAGAAATAGAAAGACCAAAGTTTCAGTAGGTTTAGTGAGCTCAATCACACATAGATACATCAGATTATAAATAGGATGAAAGTGGCAGTAATCTTCTATTTAAGAGCTTAATGTTTGAATCCAGACACTGAGATAAAGCAAATACAAAGAGTGATAATTGAGAAAGTTCAAGGCGTTCCTCTTTCCAAGGTTTTTAGAAAAGGTATGTTGAAAAATATCTATTCTGCCAAGAGATTTGAAACAGTGACTTGGTTTTACAATTTTTCAGAAATTTAAAATCAAAAATTACACGTACTTGGGTCACTTGAAAACACATACCAGTTTTATATCTGATGGATACATTGGAATAATACTGGAAATAATGAATTTGGCTTATACCGTAGATGAGACACTTGTCAAAACGACTGTCACCTACATTTTTATGGTTCTGAATTAAAATTAAAATCATTCTATGATGAACTACATCCCAAGGTATTTAAACTCTGTTGTTCAAGTTAAGCTCAATTTCAGAGTGTAGTACCAGAAAAATTCCACTGGGAGTTATTTAATTTTTTTATGCAGGTTCAACATGTATGAGAACACTTATACAGCCATTTTAAATCAATCAAGTGAATACAGTGCTCATCAGAGGTGAGCAATTTGCATTCCACATGTCTGAGGTTTCACTTGGCTTCATGGCTTTTACACAACTGACTCTGTGGTTATGTTTCGGGTGTACGCTGGGATACATCACTGCAACAGTTGAATGAGTAGGTCTTCATTTCCATCAGGGGCATTCAAACCTGTTGTGAAAAGTTACATATCCCCTCTGAGAGTTTAACATAACCCCTGGTAGTGGAAATTCTATATCTTAGCGTTTCTCTGTCCTTTTTCATATGAGACCCAAACATCACATTTGTTTCTGCATCTTGCTTGTTTTATTTTCATGAGGTGGGATGTGGGATAGAGACTGTGGCAAGAAATCTGGCATGATAAAAAAAACTGGAAAGAGAGATTCATATTATTAAGGTCAGATATTGAGTGGAGTGCATGCTTGCTGGAGAGGTGGGAAAGTGAGAATTAGGCTTTGCTTCAGCATTGCTCATAGGTAAATGGGCTGTAGAGTTGCTAAGCAAGTGGTGTTTGTCATTCTGTGTGTTCAAGTACCATCAGCTCAACTCTGCTGTCAGTTCCAACAACAGACTCTGGGGATGTTACTCTGATGGTAAAGCAGTGCAATTATATTTCCCAGTCACAGATGGATTTCAGCTCCACCCCAAACGAAAAAATTTGCTTTATTCATTTCCAGACTATAAAAATATAGAACAATTCATAATGTGAAAATTGAGCTTCTAAAAACTCTGTTCCCAGTATTTGGGCTATGACTTTGAAATTAAAAAAAATAAATGACAGCTGTCTTCACTCTGCACATGTGTTTACTCATACATTAGTTTGCACATTTGAATAATTACAGTAGTTAAGGGGATTATATGCATATTGTTAAATCTGTTAATTCTTACATAAGCGGGTTGTCATGCTAGATTCCATGTGTTTGTATCATCAGTAAAAGAGGATAACTTTTCTTAGTTTAAGGCTTCCTTAAAGTACATATTCAGAGTGTCTGATATACCCAAAAGGGTCAAAACAATATGATGTTGTGAGTTCTGCAGAAAATATCTAACTTCAACATTTACATTATTGTGGAAGCTACATATATGGGAATGTGAAGAGATGACTCCTAATGCAGGATGCAGTAATGGAAAAACAATTATTTATTCAGTGAAATAGTTGAAAATATTTTCTGACCAGAAAGTTAACTTCTGATTAGCTTTCATTGCTTCTCTACTCGCAAAATATGTCTGTTTATATGCCAAGTTCATTGGACTATTTTTAGGTTACTGTTAATGTATTTGTAGGTGCCTTTGAGATTTTATTGCTCTTTACCTTATGAAGAATGCTCAAGCAATTTTATTGTCAAACTACAAACTCACAGCTGACCCCCAGTGAGATTTTTCCTTTTGTCTTCACACATATTCTGTCCACTTGCACTTCATTTTGATGATAGCAGTTGCATCCATTCAATTTCCATATGTAAAACCCAGAGAAATTTCAGTTTGTGGGTTTGTTTTTTTTTTCCTGTAACATTTAGTTCCCAAGGTGAGGTCATAACTGATATAGTTTGCACACAGGGGTTTTACACTTGACTTCCACTTAAATCTCAGGGCTTGTCCTCCCTGTCTTTTGAGGTCTGTCTCTGCTTTTATGACAGCTTTGACCATGGTGTAAAATAAAAGGTAAGAAAAATCAAGAAAATTGAGACAAAAAGTAGTATCCATGTGAGATGATCTCTGCCTTTCACTGCAGGTCACAAAGACACAACAAGAAGGTACAGATAGCTCAAGTCTGTTTTGCAAGCCATTGGATCATTGTGTGTTGTGCTTTTCCTCCTTCTTCTAAAAGGGAATAGAAAAGAGCTGAGAAAAAGATAACCAGGGTTAAAATATATTGAAGGCTTTTCTACAGGAAGCAGCTGAATAGGTGAAGACTTTTTTGTCCTCAAAGCAAAAAATTTCAGAGGAGATATGATAAGCTTCTATAAAATTATGAGTGGCATGGAAGGCATAGGTAGGACTCAATTATTCATTATTCTTTTAAAGATTAAAACTATTGATTGCCAAATGATGAGAATAAAATTAATTTTCGCATAAACAACAAAAGCAGTGGTTTTACACAGAATATGTGCTATCATTGTGCTATTCCTGTAAAAGAATTCTGTGTACAGCCAAAATTCACATTGGCTGAAGATCTCATTAGACAAGCACATGACACAGAATTTCTCGAAGGATTCTAAAATATGCAGGATAACAGCCAGTTCAGAAACTCCTCGTAGCTGAAAATAGTTGGGAGATGTTATAGTATTAGAAAAGCAATGAGCTACACACTGTTTCCTTGCAGATCTCCATGATTTAGGATCATGGCTCCATCTGGTTAATTTCTTCTGGAAAGGCATCAGCTCCTGCTTAAAAAAAGGACAAAAAGAAAGAGTCTACTTAAAAGAATCTGGTAAAAAAAAATAATTTTGAGGATTAGTGAATGATGGTGGTGAAGATCATAGGCTCAAAAGTGTAAAAGCCCCCCATAGTTTGTGAAGACAAAGTTGTCAGGTGTCAGATAACCTGAAATCATCTTCTTGTTTCCAAAAGCATCCAACAAGCTGGCAGAAGGTCCCTGGTCATGTTCTGCCTAGCAGCATGTCAAAACACAAGAACTGAAATGTACCACATGCCTGTCTTCCTCTTCCTGGTGCAATGGGGATCTGGCTTGAGTGAGGTCAAGAAGGGTGGGCTAAGGAGTGCCAGACATTAAACAGAGTTTTCTGTGAAAGGTGAAGGGCAAAGTACAGTGTGAGCATAAAGAGATTTTTGAGAAGCATTAAAATGCACTGTAGCCTAAAAAACTCAATGTTTGTGAATGTGTGTAAAACAGAAGCAAGGCAATCCCATTGCAATCCCTTGGCCCATTCCACTGTCACTCTCTACACGCTGATTTATGGAGATAGTTATCCTTTATGGGCACTGTTGATGAACTCTTGATATGAGCCAGTACAGCTGCCTTTACAGTGTAAATGGGAAAATATTCAGTAAGTGAGATAATGTTCAGAAATACACAGGCAAGAATTTGAAAATTAGCAAGTGATTTTTAAAGGTATCTTTGCACGTTTTTATTTTGAATTTTTAGCTCCTTGCAGAACTGAATTTTCTTTAAGGATGCCACATGAGTGATCTTTGAATGTATGAAGCCTTACCATGGCATGTGACTGGATATACAAAATGTCTTCTGTCAGATATCTGAATATAAATTCAGGATATACACTCACACTGCATCTGAGTACATCAACATTCCAGTTATTCAATGGAAATGAGCTTGAGACATGCCACCTTCAGTTCTTCCACAAGAGGCTTTTCTTTGAATCCAGCTGAAATACAGTGGTGTGAGGTGCGATAAATGTTAGAATTTTTTTAACAACCAATACATGACAATGTCAGATTACTTTTACTTTCTGAACATATCAGTTTCTTGTTTTCTCCTTGTCTCAACTGTGATTAGTGGTGCTTTGTGCTTTGTGTTTTTTCTTTGCAACATACTTCAGCTTGGAGATACAGAAAATGGATGGGGGAATTAAAGTATCCCTGGAAGTAAAAGAAATTCCTACTGTGGCTTAAAAAATGGAACTAGCAGCTACTGCAATGTAAACAGTGTGCTGATAGTTTTGCATGGCCTGATATACATAACCTTGACGATACTCTGAGCATGATCCAGGTTTCAGACTGAGAGGAACCACCCTGATTTCAGAGGATTTCTTTAAAAAATGCTTAAAGACTATTGCAGCCAATTCCGTTCAGCAGTAAATCTCATTGAGCTGGACTTTTTAAGATTCAGGACACTGCAATTAGCTCAAAATATGAACAGGTTCCCTGTGGCAATTCAAAATACAACTTTCAAACAAAGGAATGTTTGCCTTTTGTAGATAAAGCTTTACCACCATGCCAATTTCCCCATTCACCATATAGATGTAGCTTAAAACTTCAGTGAAGCAATGTCCAGCATTAGACTGTTTCAGAATCTGTTGGACCTCATAATATTAGATTTCTGATCTATCAGGTAGTATCAAGGCCTGTGAAATTAATTTCAACTATGCAAATACACTCATCTTTAATCTTTGTTCCCAAATCCTAAGAAAAAAGTCCTTATTCCAGGTTTATTTTTTGCTTGGATATGGGTATTTTTAACCTAGATTCTAAATGCAGTAGAGTCGACCCTTCATTATTTCTTCTTTAAAGTCTTGCTCAAACACTGACCTTTAAAAGTTCTAACTACAGCTACTTTTGCAAGGCCTGCACTTTTATGAAACAAAGCTCACTCTGTTCTCTGCTGGAAATATCAGATTCAGGCCTAAATTGGCAACCCAGTTCCTTTTCTTATAAGATTTAACTCTACTATTAACCACAGACAGGTGTCCAATACCTATTAAAAAAGCTTGTATAAATTATGGACCTCAGCAGAAATCAATCTGCAGTCTCGTCTGGTGGGCTGCACAGTAGCCAAAAAAAACCCCAACAAACTCAGAACACGTTGGCAAGTAAACTCTTCTTTATGTTTAATACCACTTGCAGGTGACTATAAAATCAATATCAAAAATTTAGAGTTGTTATGAGCTGGACTTATGATGGTTCTTCAGAACTGCCCAGAAAGTGGTACTCATTTTCCTATCTCTAATTCTAAATCTCCAAGTTACTGGTTGCCAAGGAAATATTATTCTGACACGGTTTGTTGACTCTTGGAAAACACGGCCCCCATCCTTGCCTTCTGAGCTATACAAGAGACAGCTATACACTGAGTTTCCTAATAAACTGACTTTCCTACACTTGTAATTTTTAAAGAACTGACAGCGTCCCCTCTCCTACCTGTCCCTCTGCACACATAGATTCAAAAAAATTTTGTCTGTGATGGTTCTGTACTTCAGTTCTGACATGTCACGCTCTAATAATTATCTGTTATTAAAGCCATTCCATCAGATGTGGATTTATATGAAATAGTATTACTTCACAGGAATATGTGACTACCACAGGGCAGAAGGAAAAAAAAATCCCTGAAGTCTTGTGCAAGTCTTGCAAACTATGCACCAACTTAGCCATGGTTAATCATTGTCTTTGAGACAGTAACATCATTAATTATGGGTTGTGTCTGCACCATGATATCTCCAAGTAACTACCTGCTATCTAGATAATACCACAAAGAGATAACTGGAAATTAATTGTGTGTTGCGTCTTTTTGTGTCCTCTAGTACATCTAGAGGCACTTCAGGATCAGAATAGGTATGTTTACAAAAATATGTGGTCCTCATTCCATAATTATACTCTAAATGATATAGTTCCTTTCCCAATGCTTATTCCTCTCACAATATACAAATATTGTGCTCCAGACTGCTAAGTAGGTATAAAGGCATTCATTTTTTAAGCAGAGTTACGTTTGGCTTCTATTTGTTTTTATGGAAGTCCTAAGAATTATTATGTTACTGTATTGAAAAAAAAAAAAGGAGGATTTAGAATAGTTTACCACAGTGAGAGGCTGAAATCAATATTGTTTATATGGGCATGAATGTTATTGACTGTGTATTTACAATAACGTCCAGAAAGTAACTCTTAAACTATTAAACCTCCTTGCAAAGTATACAATTTCATAAATCTTACTAAACATTTCGCAATAATAATTAAATTAATTACTAGGAGAAAGCAACATATTTGATGGTTTTTATCCTTAGGAAAAAATTAGACATTTCACCACTGACTTGATTCAAACAGCCTGTTTGCTCCAGCCTGGTATTCGCAACTGGAGAAATACCTTTTTTATTTTTGGAAGAAAAGAGTTTACAATGAAACATAACCCAAACAGGATTAATCTGAAGACAATTGGTTTAACTTGCACAGAACATTGTTTACAGAATGTCATTTATAGAGGCCTGCTCAGAAAAATGCACCCAGACGTCATTGTTTGTATATAGAACATTCATATGTGACTAAGAAATTAATTAATCAATCTATTTCCCCCTTAATCCAAGATTCACAGGGAAATCTGGGCTGAAAAAGAGTGTTCAAGAGCTCCCAGAAACAAGATAGCTGAGAGATACCTTTCATTATTTCATTACGTTACACAGAGGAGCCCACTAGAGAACATTGTCTACATGCATAAGGCATTTTCAGCAGGTCGCTGTTACAAAAAACCTTCACAAAATATATAGAGAAAATAAACTAATAAAAGTGAAAAAGACATCAGAGACATGAGGTGATGAAGATTCACAGTTTAATAGTGGCAGAATTGGGGACCAGGGCTCAGGTCTGATGAGTTGTCTCATGTCTTAAAGAGGAGAATATGTGATTTAGCCTTACATTTTGTGTGGAAGATATTTCAGAAGATTGTCATTGAGAAAGATCTGTAAGAAGTGTCTGTTGAGTTCTTTTCGGTTTGAGTTATTCACAAAATATTAAAGACTTCCATGATTTCATGGCTATCTAAGAACTGAGAAGATTGATTAGGTGCCACTTTAAAACTGAAATCCATTTTTGTTTAAAAACTATTCCCATAATTTTCCTGGATGTGACCCTGGCCAGGCCCATCTGCTGTCATTCAAAGGACCTATGGATTTTCATTATCCAAGATCTCTGAAAACTAAAGGAGATCATGGAATATCTTGGGAAACCAACTTTATTGAAGAATAGCTTTCTTCCTCTTTCTGATTTCTGCCCCCTCTGCCCCAAATTTTTACAACCAACAAAGTATAAAAAAATAAATTTATCTGTAATATTTTGGGCCTAATAGCAGTAAGCCTTAGGTTTAAACCTAAGGCACAAGCAGAATTTTGTCATGAACAGAAGAGAAAAATGGAGTTTTTAGGAAATATAAAATAGATAATTGCAGACAGATTTATCTTGGGGCTAGCAGGGAAAGAGAGGGAGACAAATTAAAGATTATCCCAAAAGTAAGATTGTGGCTGAACCCTGATCTCATTTAGTACAGTAATTTCATGATTATAAGCCGCACCTGATTATAAGTCGCATCTCCAGGTGTTGGCAACTTTTCATTCTTTGTCCATATATAAGCTGCACCTGATTATAAGCTGCACATTACAATATAGAGTGTGATAAAAAGGTATCTATTCTATCACCATCTGTTGAGGGTGGGGGCAGTGATCCTTATCTCTGCGGGAGATGTTCTGCTAATGGGCCATCCATTGAAACCAGGAGTGCATTGTTCATCTTTTCACAACCCATCCTTCCTCCAGCGAGTCATTTTCTGCTAATGGCCCATTGAGTCCCACTGTGTGACCGATAAAAATTACTTCATCCCATTGGAAGTTGCTCCAGCCAGGGGGAAGAGCCCAACATTTCTTACCAAGATAAAAACAGAGGTTTTGGGACACTAAGGTAGCCCCCTTCTCCACTGGACTCCAGAGGAAAACCGGATTTCTCCACATCACCACTGGACCTCCGGAGGGAAACTGCACCTTCTACAGGAGCACTGCTCCAACTGAATCACATCTGTCACTGCAGGAGGATGCAGCCACCATTTAATGGAACTGCTACCAACACCCTGCCTGACGGGGTGTCAGGTTGTACTCTGACTTTGTCAGGGTTTGGAGTTTGTTTCTTTGTAGTACTGTATTTCTACAGTAATTTCACGAATAAAAGCCGCACCATTTTGACTAAGATTTTGCTCCCAAACCGGAAATGCGGCTAATATTCAGGAGCGGCTAATATGTGAATAATTTTCTGACATTTACAACCTCAGAAGTGCCAGCCAGGGTGCCGAACCGAGCACCTGCCAGTAAAGGCTGGCATTTCGCGATTGTTACAAATTGTTACTCTGTTGCGCTGCGGGTGGAGCCTGGCTCCCTGCAGGCAGCACAGGGGGCGGGGAGAGAGGAGGGAGAGCTCTCTCCTTCCCTCCTCTGCCGCAGCCCGTGGGAGAGACTGGGGGGTCTTGTGCCGCCATCGCCGCGGCTTGGGGGGAAGGCGGGGGCCCCATGCCACCGTTGCTGCGGCCTGGGAGGAAGCCGGGGGCTCCGTGCTGCCATTGCCGCGGCTCAGGGAGGCGGTGGGGTACTCCGTCCTCGCCCGCCTCCGCCACCGCTGGAGCTGGGGGGGCTCCGTCCCTGCCTGCCACCATGGGGCAGCGCTGGGCCAGGGCGAGCAAGCCCAGAGGCGGTGGCCGGCCCCGAGCGGCTCCGCCGAGCGGCAGCACTGGGCTGGACCACCTGGCCCCGTTGGCAGCCATGAGCCCTCACAGCCCGAGCCGAGCCAGTAAACCCCGCCCTGCCGCGGTTCTGTTACTATTTGGCAACTTTGTTGCACGCGGGTCCTCGCTGCGAACGACAGAGTGGCTTATACTCAGGTGCAGCTTATTTATGGACAACGAACGAAATATTTGCCAACACCCAGAGATGTGGTTTATACTCAGTGCGGCTTGTATTCGTGAAATTACTGTATTTTACTTTCCCTAGAAAAGAACTGTTATTCCTAATTCCCATATTTTTGCCTGGAAGCCCCTTGATTTCAGAATTATAATAATTTGGAGGGAGGGGGTTTACATTCTCCATTTCAAAGAGAAGCTCCTGCCTTTCTCAGCAACTTTTCATTCTTTGTCCATATATAAGCCGCACCTGATTATAAACTGCACTTCAGGTTCGGACCAAATTTTAGTCAAAATTATGCGGCTTATAATCATGAAATTACTGTACTTTATCCACAGAAATTTTCTTTCCTTGTGTCTTACCAGTATTTTTATTTTTCTTTCTGGGTAGGTTATTCTTATTTCCCAGCAGACCCATCACCTGCAGTTGTAGCTTTACCCTTCCTCCTTCATCTCTTTAACTTTTTTTACTTGGCCTTAAAATGGGAAAAGTCTATAATTCAAATTCATAAGTGAAAACTGTTGGGTAGAGCAGAGCATAACTTAAGGCAATAAAAAGTTCCTGGCATTCATGCTGCCTAAAGACACAGACTTCTAGACATCTGTGTGCTGTTACATGAGAGGGAACAAAAGTAGTCCACAGTGTTAAGCATTAAGGAGTGACTCAGTTGCAGGATTCCTGAATTAAGATTGGATGAACATCGACCAAGAAAAATACCAGCATGACAGAGCAGCACTATCTTGTAAACAACATCATTTGACTAAGTGGCAAACAGAAAATGATTCAATTTCCAAGTAATGTCGGAGACTATACATTTAATTAGCAAGGAATACACAATTTTAGGTTCATCTGATGCACAGTTTTGATCCCAAGAGCTTTTGTCGCTAAAAGTCCTAATCTTGCACTGTCAAAAAGCTGTGCATCCTCTACATTCTCTATTATCAAATATATTGTCCTGCTGAATCCCAGTGATCACCTTCATATTCTTGGCAGGTTTTTATGTGTTTGCTTACATTATAATTAAATGTTCTGTATTCATTACTTTCAAGTTCTGACTTACAATCACTCTCTTCAGTGTAATTACTCTACCACATACAATCAGTTAAAAGTGTTATTCTGTGCATGTCCAAATTTTATTAAACAAGGGTAAATGTGTGGTCAATTATACTACTACACATACAATTGCATCTGTTCTTAAAAGGAGCTCTTGAGCCTCTAGTGTGCTTTCAGTGGCATGAATTACAGGCATATAAATCCCCTTTCATACCCTATTCTATCAGTTCTTGTAGTCTGCCTGTTATGAGCAGCAAATTAATTGAATATAGGGACAACAAACAAGCATACAAACAAACAAGTTTCGGGTTAAGTCAATGATTTTAGATGGTGAAAAAGTTAATAGACAGAGGATTCCTAGTCTTCCTGAAGCTCCTAGATGCTGGTGTTAATTATCCAATACAACCTCACTTTCTCGTTATTTTTTTTGTAGTATTCCAGCAAAACAAAACAAAAGAGAAAGTTTGAGTAAATCCCTATTGACTAGCTATTGGAAATATTTTGGTTGGAAGCTGTTATTCTGTACATCCCACATTTTAATCCCACTGAAAATCCTCTTTTGAAAATCAAGCTCCAGACAACAAAACCAAATTAACCGTAACACTAACTTAGACATCTTTAGAGTATTTTAAAAGACCCTTTAATTTGATTTCTGGTGTCTGATCTTTGTAATCACATGCATGTCACTTAGAGTTCATTTTCAGGCTTTTTTCATATTAGTTTTGTGTTTCTGATGTAATCACCAACTGCTGCAGAGTGCAAGTTCGGGGGAAAAAATTAGCAGTCAGATAAATCTCATTTGAATTTAGTTCTAAGTCAGTGGTCTAGGTGAACAGTAGAGAGAAACAGGCACTTCTACAAGGCAGTACAGTCCCTGCTAAAAAACCCATTGTAGTTATGGCAAGATTAGCCAGCACCTCTAGGAATACTTGTCCCTCTCTCTGTGTTAAAGGAATGGAGTTTAAACCTTAGTACAGAAGTTACAGTCCTGGTCTAAAGGTAAATACAATGCATACAGCCTACAAACTTATTCAAAAATAGAGTGATTTACTGCAAGATTTTATGCTGAATAGACTGGAATATTTTTGCATTTAATACTGTATTCTCAGAGTATGGAATAGCATTTATGCCACTTCTTGCTTTTTCTTAAACTTTGCAGAGAATCCTTTGCTAGAGTGCTACAGAATACAGACATGACCTTAATTTTTAGAGTAGCTATTCATATTAAAGGGAAATCTTCTAAAATAAGCAATAAAACACAAAGAGATAAAACCTAATTTATATATAGTCCATATCAGGTTGAAATAACACCTAATGAATTTCACCTAAAATAAATTCATATTGTCAGGTTTTACAGCCTTTCATAAACTGGATTTATGCTCAGTGGGCTAAATTCTCCTTTCAATTAATTTTCATGAATGGTGTTTGCTGCAATGTAAATGAGAAGAGAATCTGTCTCCAAATGCCTAGAGGCCTTTATTGGGAGTTTGCTGATGATGCATACAAAGATGCTAAAACAATGTTATCTTCATCTGAGCATGGCCTTAAAATTAGATAGCAGTTAAGATATGTCCTCATTATTCTGCTGATTTAGAAAGTGGAATACATTTATTGGAAGAAAGGATGCAGATTAAAAGTCAATGAGATTTTATTACATCATGGATAATTATTTTCTATTGTTTTACCACTATTTCTTCATTTAAGAAAAGATGATGATTCAAATAATTTGATCAGCTCAGTGGTTTTATGTTCCATATATAAGGCAAGAAATTTGAGTAAATACAAAATTTTCAATAATGAATCTTTCACTTCTAAGTAATTTTTGTTTACATACATGGTATAGTATGTACTTCTATCTATAGGATTAGTGCATCTATTTATTTCAATATAAACACGCCATTAATAGACATCATTGATACCCTGGCAGTAGAGGAAAGCTCTTTGAAAGCTTGGAAGTTATTGAACAGTTTGAAAACATCTCCCATTTTCTTTTTTTAGTATTCAAGAAAGAGTACATGTAATATAGAATATAAGGGAAATAAAGTAATAGCCAAGAAAAGATTAGGTAAAAAGATCTAAAGAAATCTAATAAGTCATGTAAATCCATAAGGTTTCTGTGGTAATTGTGGGATAAATGTGTAAAGTGATATGATTTTAAAATTATAGCTACCAGTAATTACTTTGAGGTTAGGGAGAAACTTCCCATGTATGGGTCTGATTTATCTTTATATTCAAGGTACATGAACTAGACATAGGCTCAGGATAAAATATAGGAAATAAGTGCTAATGTTAATCACAATGTCATTTCCTATGTGGTAGGAAGACCCCAAATTTCATTCCACCCAGAGGCTTTTAGTCATCTAGAAGTGATTATGAAAAGCTTTAATGATATTAATAAATATTTCTTTATACCGTCCCAAGCTCCCTTAAGCTTCTGAGTAGAAAAAAGTCCAATCTATATTTCTCTAATTAAGCTACATCCATTGTGACTCACATTATAATTGTTCTTCTCCACAGGTGCAAGCAATATTTTATAATATACAAATCAGTGCACATCAATCCAAAAGAAAATCCATGACTTGTGACTGTCCCAGTTTTCCGCCCTCATTTATTTCAAAAGATTTTGCTCATCATACTCTTTTTCTTGCCCTGCCCTTTCCAGCTTCATATTCACGTCTGTAGCAAGAGACCATCCATGCCTATATGAATTTCTTTTTCTGGTGCCAGAAGGAAGACTTTAAACAAAATGAAACTGCTAGAGAAGCTCTATTTTGCACTATTTAACTCTTCTGTAGAATAAAAAAGTCTTCCCAGAACTTAGTAAGTCAGTTAAGCATTATCATTTTTGAAAAAAAAAAAAAAAGTTGAAAATATTATAATTAGCTTTCATTTTCACAGTATTATTTAACTTATAATTTTCATTAACTCAAAATAGAACTTTTGGTGTAGGAGAATATAATTCCACAGCTACAATGATAATGAAAATTATATATTAATTGAAGAGAAAAGCATATATATTTTTTTTTTTTTTTTTTTTCCAGGGATTCTGTTAAATGCATTAGTTTTTTAGAGTTTTGTTGAAGCTTCACCATGGAGCATGACTGACAAAAATGCTTTCAGGCATTTATTCCAAACAGCATTGCAAATTAGACTACTTTTCTTAAGCAACAATTTCCAGTTAAAAGATCAAAATGTGCACAGTCCATTTCATCTTAGCGACACAGCCCCAATAACATGGTATTTCATACCACTTGATTTCCTTGCTTCACAACTCGAGTGTTCCCTTCCTGAAAATAACTTTTCAGTATCACAATTTTGGGCACAAAATACTCAAGATATGGGAAAATTATTTCTGCAGTGACAACATATGCAGGGCTGGGAATAGTATCTACCAAATCCTGTTCTAGAATATCTGATTAACATTTCCTCTCAGCTTTTCTGTTCCCCAACATAATGTGCATGTGAAAAACTGATAAGAACACAGTGAAATGCAAAAAAAAAAAAAAAAAACCAAAAAAAACAAAAAAACCCCATGATCTTGTTGCTTTGGAATGAGATCCACACATGCACTAGCATGCATGACTAGTGCTGTCATGTGTTAGTGTAATTCTGGGGGATTTGGCTAACCTTGATGCAGCTTTCTTTGTGTTAGCAATGACTCAGGGTAAGTTGGATTCAGAGCCTGTGGAGAGTGGCAAATCCTTCCAGTGGATAATTCACCCTGAATAAGATAAGTACTTAAAGGCACTGGTTTCACAGGGGGTTGAACCTGTCTTAACAGCTAATCTTATTTCCTCCCCAACTAAAACATCTCAGTAGCAGATCCAGTATTTGCATTCATTTCCAATTTGGTGAAAAAATAAAAATCCATTCATGTACAAAAAACACTGCAAGGAAAAGTCACAAATACATTCTTGGGATGGGAATGAAAAGCAATGGGAACATTACCTCCCATGAAGAAAGGCTGAGAGAGTTGGGGCTGCTCATCCTGGAGAAGAGAAGGCTCCAGGAGACCTTATAACACTTAGCTGTTATAGAGGGATTGCAAGAGAACTGGAGAGAACTTTTCACAAGGAAATGTGGTGATCAGGGAGGAGGGAATGACTTTAAACTGAAAGAGGGCAGGTTTAGATTGGATATTAGGAAGAAATTCTTTACTGTGATGGTGGTGTGGCACTGGTATGGGTTGCTCAGAGAAGTTGTGGATGCGCTATCCATGAAAGTGTTCAAGGCCAGAGATGGGGCTTTGAGCAACCTGACCTAGTAGAAGGTGTCTCTGCCCCTATCAGGGGTTTGGAACTAGGTATTTTTTAAAGTCCCTTCCAACCCAAACTATTCTATGATTATTCTAAGATGCGCTGTACTTTCTGCAGAAATAAGCTGCTCATCACATCTCATACAATCATGTTCTTAAATGTAAAGCCCTAAAATATCGAAATGTATCTCACTTCTCAGTTAACGAAGCTTAAGTGTGTAGTTCAGGACACTGCAGCTAAAGGATTGGAATTTGCAGAAATTATTCTTATCTCAGGTGTTTACTGCATAGTACAGCACACATCAGGTGTGCTGCTGAATAGGGCTCGATGCTAACATCATGCCAGACAAGTTAAAATGTGCATTCACCAGAGCAATAAAAGGAGCTTCTCAGAAGTGCACTCCCAGTAGGTTCACAGACAGCACTGAGCTGGGAATGTTGATCTGCTGGAGAGCTGGAAGGCTCTGCAGAGGGATCTGCACAGGCTGGATTGATGGGCTGAGGTCAGTTGTAAGAAGCTCAACAAGGCCAGGTGCTGGTCCTTCACTTGGGTCACAACACTTCATGTATCACTACAGGCTTTGGGCAGTGCCTGAGAAACTGCTAAGGAAAAAAAGGCCCTGGGGGTGCTGGTCAACAGCAGCTGAACATGATCTAGGGTGTGCCCAGGTGGCCAAGAAGGCCAGTGGCATCCTGGCCTGGATCAGCAGTGGTGTGGCCAGCAGGACCAGGGCAGTGACCTCCCCCTGTGCTGGGCACTGCTGAGGCCACAGCTCCAATCCTGTGTTCAGTTCTGGGCCCCTCACTGCAAAAAAGACATTGAAGGGCTGGAGCGTGTCCAGAGAAGGCAACGGAGCTGGGGAAGGATCTGGGGCACAAGTGCTGTGAGGAGCAGCTGAGGGAGCTGGGGGTGTTCAGCCTGGAGAAAAGGAGGCTCGGAGGGGACCTCATCACTCTACAATTGCCTGGAAGGAGCAGGTAGCCAGATGGGGGTCAATCTCTTTTCCAAGTAACAAGTGATAGAATAGGAGGAAATTGCTTCAGGTTGTGCAAGGGTAGATTGTATATTAGATTGTATATAACGAAAAAATTATTCACATAAATAATGTCAATAATGTCCACTATCAAACATCAGAACAGGCTCCCCAGGAAAGTGGTTCAGCTGCCATCCATGTAGGTATTTAAAGGATGTAGACATAGTGCTTAGAGATGGTTTAGTGATGGCCTTGGCAGGGCCGGTTTTTAGTTAGCCATGATGATCTTAAAGGCCTTTTTTAACCTATATGATTCTACATGTGGGTCTTAGTAGGCTCTGAATTCTGCCTTTGAAAACCATCAATGCTATTTATGAGAAAGACATAATCAGAACTAGCCTTTGAGCTGTGAAACTCAGGGAAGAGCTTTAACATGCAGGACAAGTTCTTTTTCATACAATTAGGTCATATCTTGGATAGAGAGGCCTGAATACCCTACAGCTTTGCTCACAAACATTAAATCAAAATTCAGTTTTCCTTAATAGAAGCACTTGAAATGCAAAACTCATCAGGAGCTGGGTAAGCCAAATCTACAAAAGGATATCATCCCTTATCTCAAGTGTTGCTAATGCCACAAATTCTAAACCTTGCAGGAAAGAAAAGGTTTCTGTCAATGCAGTCAGCTCTAACATTCTCTTAGAAACAAGTTTTGACGTGCAGGGTACTGCAGGATAGCCTTAGATTATACTACTATGCAACTTAGAAGTCATGTTTGAAAGACAGCCTGGAGCCACTAGAGCTTTCTCAGCTGTGAGATTTGTGCTATACCTCTAAGACATATCAATTGTGGAATTTAAGAAAAAACTAATAGAAAAGGACACGATTTTTTTTGTGTTAGACCTTTCCTGCAATAAACTAGGCAATAATACAGAGCCAATGTGTCATCACTCATCAACCTCAGTTTGGTCCACAAATCATTCACACATATCATGTCATATGCTAGGGGTGCCCTGGCTCAGACATGCATTATATGATATGAAAAATTAATCACTTTCTCCCCCCTGCCACCAAAACCCATATATAATAATATAATGCTGAGTTCTTTGCATTGCACTACCTAGACTACTTTTTATCACATCATTATTCATGAAATGTGGAAGAAATAACTACTGCTGGAGTTCCCTGTTTCTCAGAGCTGGTGTGGTGTGCCTGACTGTGATTTTAGTTCAGATAATTTGAACCAGAGGTAAGTATTGGGAAGGCCATGGTGATTAAAGCTACATTTACCAAAGTGTAGGTGACAAACCAATATATAATCATGCTGAGTCAGGTTTGTAAGACAACCTCAAGTGGAGAGTTTTGTACAAAATTATGTGCTCCTTAGGCCTTTCATATTATGTCTTACTTGCTCACCTACATACTTCATTTTCTCCTCTCCTTCTTCTGGAGCTTTTTGCACTGCATAGGTCTACTGTGCAAAGGGACTGAACTGCAATTGTTCTGTGCATACTACTACTACTAATACTACTGCTACCAAAACAGATGGAATTGAAATTAAAGTCCAGGTGAGTAAGAGGGCAAAGAGTTTTATGCATACAAACACAGCAGTCTTATTTCTGACACCATGCATACCAGGACAAAACTGAGCCAACTTCATTGTCTGAGAGGAGTTATTCTAGTTTTACATTTGAATGAGTGCATAGATAAGTGGGCCTGGTAAATCAGTCTGACTCATCCTAATCCAGGAGATACTGGCTTTTAATCATGTGTTGAAGATCACCAGTATATAATAACTCACTGTCCAGCTTTTAAAAAAAAAAACAAACCCAAACCATCAAAAGAAAGAGTATTAAGATTTCAAAAAGTCTTATTTCCAAATATAGCTACTATATAGACACATAGTTAGAATATAAATAAACACTAGTTCATACTTCTGTACAAAAAAGGTCTTAAAAGTTAAGCCGCTTTAAAATAAACTGCATGAATAATTGAGACATAAACATCAGCAGATATTTTCACTACAGTGTCTCAAAGCATAGCTTCAGATGGTTTAATAGTTCACCTGCATTTATAAACTACTACTTTGTTGTGCAAGTCTGCATTCTAAGCCCCAGTGATCAGATCATAAGAAAACAGATTATGTCTCTCTCTACTTACTACCATAAGATGAACTGTGGATAGCTAATAGAGGTTACACAGTATGTTTTGCCATCAGCATTTATGCTTTCCAGGGTCATCCTTATCATTCTAAAGAGATATCACAATGGAAAATGCAGCACTATATCAACAGGAAAGAATGCAAATCTCAGTTATCAATGGATCGCATTACTTGTTTGGAGATTGATGGCAGATCCAGCTATTCAGAGGCTTCACAAATATATCCATAAGGTCAAAATACAGTTTAGGACTTGTTTTCTAGCAGTGGTGCTAGTGGAAAATGCCGTTTCTACCACTCTGATTTACTTCTTTAGTGGGCATGTCTCAATACAAAAAATTTGTTGCTGTTGTTGCTGAAGCTTCTGCTACAGCTTTCCTATAAAATGTACTTAATCTGAAAGCTGCAGTATTTCATCCTCTTTCAGCCTTTAATAGAGTGGAGGAATTCATTAAGTCATCTGAAAGCAATTTTCAATTATGAAAATACAATTTAAATAAGGGGAAGAGGAGTCTTTGAAGATGACAAAAGTGGGAAGTGATTGACACACTCTGTTGTCAGCTGGAATCAATTTCACACTTGGGGAAAAATACCTTCTCTAGGGTCGCTAGGGAAAGATCATCCATCAGCAGGAGGGAAGCTGCAGGGAGCCAGGAAAGGAGAGAGAAAGTAAATCCCTTCTTAAGCAAAATATTCAGCAGGATGAGCACCCTTCACCTTGACAAAATGAAGCATCTTTAATATAAGTACTGAACCTCATAGCATGGCCACTCAAGACAAAAACTAAGGAATTACGGGAATACAAGTATCTGTCCAAATTGAATCTTACTCAGGCACAATGCCATTTGGCTTCACAAACAGCTTTGTCTCAGCAAGTACAGCAGGGTGTCCCCAAAGGTTGTTATAGCTGCTGAATGACACAACAATACAACAATAACATAAGTTGTGTTAATACTTCAACATGCAGAGTCTCAAGCTAAGCTTTGCAGTCTGGTGTGGGTCTGAGAGCCAGCTGTTCTTCCCCCACAGAGTCAGGGGTTTATATGGTGCCAGTTCTTCCTATGTCCCAGTCAAGATAAAAACACAATTAGAAATACTCTGCCCCCCTGTATGCCATGCATCCTTTGCACGGTTGCCAAACTGCTGTTGGGCTACTACTACGCAGGAGATATCTCTTATGAAAATGCTTAGGAGAAGCTGTGATGAGAAATTTGTGCTACATTAAATGAGGTGCTAGTTTCTGGTAAAAAAACAGCATGCATCTAAGATCTTCAAAAAGAGAAAAAAAAAAAAAAAAAGGAAAAAACCGAAAAAGCCCTGAAGTCAGTTTGCAGAGGGGCAGTGACTGACAATAACAGGTTCAAAAAGCAGGATTTTATTCCATGTAAGTACTGTGGAGTGGTGCAGAGGAAAAATGACTGATAGCTAGAGCAAGCAGATTACACACATGGGTAGAAGGGGAACATTCCCCTGATAGCTCTGCTAACAAATTGTTCCCTCCTCTGTGCTGCCTCTTTCAAGCAGAGGCTGTTGTAAGTGGCAAACCTGCTCACACGTATGTTCATGCACCAAGGCAGAATAATAATTTTGAAGAATCCTTTCAATGATTTTTACTACCTTAATGTAGTGAAACCAGAACTGTTAAAACCACAATTGTACTGATTATAGCCACTATTTAAGAGTGCTGAGACATGCATGAGCACTTGGGAGACTCAGATACTATGAAGAATTAACACATTAAAAGCCATGTACCTTTGAAAGTATATAAATGCGATAGAGAGAACTTAACAGTGGAGTAAATAATAGGAAATCAGTTGAAACAATCCTTCTCTCTGCTATCTCCTCTCAAAACAACTCAGGCTGCATCTCTGATGCCTGGTGCTCAGCTTTATATATGTTGTGTGACTGTGCTTATTTTCATTGTAGGCTAGGAATGTGGGCTTGTTCTTACTTATCTTAGTCTTCCCATTTATTTATCTCAGTCAGCATGAATGAAAGCTGTACTTAAACCCTGTGATATGAAGTCCCCCTGCCAGTGAAGGATTTAGCCTGAGGGAAACGACTGCAAGAACTGGGTTTTCCTCTGGTCCCCACAGGTGGGACCATGCAATTCTGCAGTTCAAGTTTCTTTTGAAGACTAGTGTTCTTGTATTTGCTCAGGTACTGAGAGCACTACCTTAAAAACCACTTCTCTAAGTTTTTTCATATGATGGTATTGTGAATACATGCTGCATGCAGGAGAGCCTGAAATAAGGATCTGTGAAGCGGCACATGTTGCTAGGAAAACATTGGAAGAGTGGGTTCACCAGGAGAAGTGAGTTACAGCCTGCTTGTGTTTCCCACTGCTGTGGTCTCCATCCCAGCAAAAGACCCCTGGTTTTGCTGGGAAGACCTCTCATTTTCCCAGCACAGAAAGAAAAGACTGTGGCCTATAACAGGAGACTCTTGGCTCCTATGAAGTCAGGGACATTTAGGTCCTCAAATAAGTTTTAAAAAATCTCACCTAAACTGTCCTCAAAAGAAGAATTTGGATGTTTTTGAAGAACTGTCATCAGGAGCTTAAAATCCCATTTCAGTTTCTGTAGCAGTTAGGGAATGATTAATACAAGAAATGTCACTGCTGTAGGGAGCATTTTTAAGTAAAGAGGCTGCCTACTATAGTAGACTTTTGCAAAGATGAACTTCAAATATAAATCCTTATAATGGAGGGGATAAGTATTTATATAAATTCTTTCTCAGATGTCTAGGTGGTTAATAAATCTAACTCTGTGGTATCAACATCAGAGGGTATTGATCCTTCTACTTTGGAGGCTATAAATTTGCATTGATTTTCCTTTTTGCCCTTTTTGTTTGTGCACTGGTGACTCTTGCTAGGTGAGTTTGTTTGACCATCATTTAACAGTTTTAAAATAAAAATTTGAGTCCAGAGTCTGTCCAAGATAAATAAAGTGTTCATTTTAGACTATTAATTAGATCCTATTATTTTTTTTTGTCTTGCAGTGAAGTGGATTACCTGGCATAAATTTATTAGTAAATTATATTTATTTCTTACTTCTCTATTGTAGATAACTGTAAAAATTGTAGTATAACATCTGGTCTGCTAAAAGGTAGGAAAATGATAACCTAATCAGTATACCATACTTTTCAGACCTTTTCAAAATGTAGATAAACATTGCTGCATAATGATAAGACATTTTGGGAAATAATTGATCAATTAGACCTTTTTTCCTCCCCCTGATTGAAACATGTTTATATGTATGATATAGGCTCTGGGAATGATTATCACAGCAGTGAAAGTTATGCCACTTATGCAGATGATGTACTGCTGCAATCCTAAGCATTGCCATTGTGTCATGTAGCTCCAGGCTCTTTAAATGACTTTGAAATGATAAAATCACTGTTCTGGTGTATTACAGGAACTAAAATGAGACCCCAGTGGTTTCCATGCAAATCATCTCTTGTGAGAAATTTGTCAGTGTCAAAGTTAAGTCTGTTGAATTCAATGTCCTCCAAATGAAAGTTTCATTAAATGCTTTTTATTACACATAATGGCCTATTTTACAAGTGTCTTATCTAAAGATATAAGGAGCACTAAGGTATAAGAAAATATTTCTGGTCATAAACAGCCCGCTGATAACCACATTTTCTAATATATTCATTTATAGAATCTACAATGAAAATTCTGTTCCCTTGGCACACAATGGATAGCATTTCTAACAGTCTGTCAATTTTACAAGCAGAGACCTGCCATTGCCTCAAGAGGAATTCTTTTCACCCTGTACAAGCAAGAAGGATTTGGAAGATTCAACAGGCAGACAGGGACAAAAATTTACATTGATGCAGATCTTGTGTTAAGAAGTGTGGTTAAAACTGCTCCAGGTTAGGACAGCGAGATTTATGGTGTGAGATTACAGATGTTTCCCCCCATCTCCAGTGGCAATCAGATGTACCCTATTCTGAAGTATATTTAACATCAGCCTGTACAAACTGGCTAACTTATGTTGGGTTCATGCAGGGGGATTACAGTCAACTACAGGTAACATGAACTGTGACTGACATTTATGGTATATAATTAAGGAACAGTGAAGAATTACCTTGTGCTGTTAAAAGGTTGTGTGTTGTCTCACTCAACCTTCCCTCTCACATTTAACAATGAATGTATGCATTGTTTCTCTGTGCTATTTCCCTTTGGAGTGTGATTAACTTTCACAGGATATTACTCAAAATCTTCTGACTATATGTCGCCTCCAGACAGCCCTTGGCTTAAAGGCATTACATGTCCACATAAATTTTCATCTAGTCTCAAAGGTTTTCCAGGCTTTTTTAGGGCTTCTCCACCCTATTAGCTGTCACCTAGATTCAGTATACCTTAATTGTCACCCTATATGGAGTTTCTTATCTTTTTTTCTTTCCCATATCTTTCAGTTCAGGGAAGCCCTCAGCTTTCCTTCATGTTTCCTAGAGTTCACTCTGAGTGAATGATCCCAGGAAGGTCCATTGCAAATGGCTTTCAGGATGATTTTTGCTTGTTCTGATCCCCAGGATTACCTTCCCATATGGTATTGTTTCATTTGTTTGCTTGAGAGAAAGTTATCCCTGGCATCTACTAGATGACCGACCCCCCAGCTATCTTACAGGATGAATTGACTCCATAGAAGAAAATTACTGATCTTGTGACAGAGAGAGGGAAGACAGAAGAGAAGATCAATAAAAATACATCAACACAAATTTAAAAACCCCTGCTAAGAGTTTCAAATGCTATTGATATTGGCTGATATTGATGTCTTTTGGACTGATATGCAAAATTAACTTCTTGGATTCAGTAAAGGAGAACAGATTGAAATGATGTGTCCTTTGATATCCTGAAGGCCAAACAGATGATCTAATGATTGAGTAAGGTCTTAAAATATACAGAAGGAGGTATCTGACTCGATAAAACAGTCTGTAGACTCCAGATGATACTGTATACATATATATATACACACATATATATAATCATATATCTATAACGCCATGAATTTTATTTGTATTTCATATATACCCCAAGTTTCACCTCAAAGAACAAGCTGAAAATAATATGTATACCCACTTGTTCTCCTGGTTGCTGTAGCTTATATTTCAGTTCTTCATTTGTGTCTACATCAGTAACGGAGATGATAAAAGACATCTCAGTTCCGTGAGACACAGAGGGCTCATTAGCCAAGGCACCATTTGTATGTCTGGTGACATCCATTTATTTTAACAGCTTTACCTATTGCTCACTGGAATGAAGTAAATGACTTTAGAAAATCAAAACGACAAATCAGTGGCAATTGTTCTTTAAAAAATCCTGCCTCAACCAGCAAAAAACAAGATAGAAGATATGTAGTTCATGCTCTGGTCCCAACACAGTTCAAAACCAAGCACCAAGTCTCTGATTTCCAACAGTGTACAGTGCAGCTATTCCCTCGTTCCATAAATTCTAGAGGAGTACTAACATAAAACTTTACTGTGATCATAATTAATGGCCCTTCTTATCTCGCCATCTCATTCAATCAATTACTTTATTATAGTAATGTGAGCATTATCTTTTATGAGTGGTATTTATTAAATACAAATTTAAGTGGCACAGTAAATCTTATCTGCTCACCTTTCCTATGCTTACTTTTACAGTAATGTGTGAAAATGTTGAAAGCTGTTTTGTATCAGCATTTTGTCTTTTGAAACTCTAATGAGAAAATAACTTTGTTGGAGCCATATTTTAAAAATTGAACACATGCACTAAACCAGATTGTTGTAGAGAAATCAGACACTACAGGCAAACCCACCTGGCAGGCAGAAAGAAGCTGGCTGAACAAACATATTTGATCATATGAGTTTGCAGAGCAGTTAACATGCACCAAGTGCCTTTTGGAATCTGTACATGTACACAGTGTCATCCTGCCACTGGCTGCTACACAGCTGAGCCTTAAGCCCATTATCTTTTCTAAATTCCATCTTCTAATTCACCCTTTGTGTTCCTATGCCTACTAATGAGATAACACTAGATCTGCCTGTCTCATGGTCTGGGGAGAGTAAGTGCCATCCACACACTTTTCCTTGTCAACATATGAGGACAGCAATATTTAAAATAGAGCCTTTTGATTCAGCTTGGCATTACATGCTCAGCTCTTAAAATGTAACTGCAAAAATGGTGCTATGGGATTCCATATTTATCATCTCTTGATGGCTCTCTGTCTAATGAAATCAGATAGTTGTCGTAAATGCCAGTTCTGCAAACGCCACGGAACCAAAAGTTAAGCATCTTTTTTTCTGCCCTATGCATTATGACCTAAGACACAAATTAGGACAGAGTTTTCTTAGCAATTCTCTCAAAGGTAAGAACAAAGAACTTGAGGGTGCCCACAGCTGCTGAGCCTGTTCTCTGGTCTTGACTGGAAGGGGTATCATGCGATTCTTTCCAAAAACGGATTTTCCAGAATCCCACTGCTATGATCAGGATAAGAATTTCACAAAGAATTCCAGCCAAAATGTATTTATGGCCAGGTTAAAACAATTTGTTCTCATGTTAACCTTGTTCTTTCTTTCATATAAGCATTTCATTTTCCAGGTGCTGAGCAGAGCACGACTTGCCTGCATCATAGGCCAAGATCCAAACCAAGGCTTTGGCTCTTTGACCCTTCTTACCAATGCTTTTTGGGTCCAATTAGCACACAGTCAAGCACAGGCCCAGTCGGGAGGCAACAGCTAACAGCTGAGAAACAATAAGGAACAGATTTTTAAATTACCACATGGAAATAATTTACCTCCTCCCTGCTGAGATCAGCATCTGATTCAATGAGCAGTTCTCTCTTACTATTATGGCCTAAATTAACTCTAGTGACTTTGTCCTGAAACAAAGAAAAACTGCTCATGTTATCAGTATTAGCCAGAAGGAAACAAAGCACAGCTCCACCCATCATACAGAATCCCACTGTAACAGCATTCATAGTACACAAATGAGGAATAAGGACATAGCCATACATGTACTGAAACAAAGAAAAAAAATCATCCCAGAAGAAAGGCTCTGTGTTGCTCATATTGTCATCTGCAGCCTTCTGTGCTCATCTTTCTTGTCCCTGTGAATATGTTGAGCACAGGGAATTACCATCCAGTCAGACTCACCTCAGTCCCTGGAAAGGAGATGGAGCACCATCTCTATCCACACCTGAAGTGGTATGTCCAGTTCTGGGCTCCTCAGCACAGCAGAGACATGAAGTTCCTGAAGCAGCTCCAGCAGAGAGCAACAAAGATGATTCAGGGACTGGAGCATCTCCTTTAAAAGGACAGGCTGAGGGAGCTGGGCCTTTCCAGCCTCAAGGAAAGATGACTAAGGGAGGACCTCATCAATGCCCATCAGTATCTGAAGGAGGGTGCCAAGAGGATGGAGCCAGGCTCTGCTCAATGGTGTCAAGCTACAGGACAAGAGACAATGACAAGAAACTGATGTCCAAGAAGTTCCACTTGAATATCAGGAAGCACTTCTTTGCTGGACAGTGACTGAGCACTGGAATAGGTTCCCCAGAGAGGCTATGGAGTCTCCCTCACTGGAGATGTTCAAGAACCATCTGGATGCAAACCTGTGCCATGTGCTCTAGGATGACCTCGGACCACATGAACCCACTGTGGTCCCTTCCTACCTAACTTATTCTGTGATTTTGCTAAAGTATAAAAACTAGTCTTACTACAGCATTCCACAATAACATAGCTTTGTTTGAAATTAGGAGGGTATTCTGCTCAGTGCATTACATTTGTGAATCACTTTCATCCTGGAATTAGATAATGTACCTATCTTTCTCTATTTCATATTTCCTCCTGATAACAACAAACTTCTGACAAAATGTTATTTTTCTAGACCTTGGGTCCCTTGTGACCTGCTGTATTTACTGTAATCTATAGGTCTTCTTCTTTATGTCCTGCATCTTGGTTATTCTTTTGGCATATAAAAGCATAACCCTTTGTAGACTTGATCTAACTACAGTCTACCACAACAATGCCAGCTAGATCCTTTGCAAGTGTCTTGGGATTCTGCTTATGTGTGGGTCTCTCCTCATTTAGTATATCACTCTTCATTTAGTATATCAAGCCCAAAGTTATTTGGTTATACAACTTTGGACCAGCTTACACCCCATCAGCCTGGATTTAAGACAGGGAAAGCTGTCCTTTTGCTGCAAAAAGCAGATTCAGATAGAATCTGTGATGATTAGGTTTGTAGCATCAGCAAATTTCACCTGTGCAATTGATTCCAAAAGCAATGTCTGTGGGCGTCCACAGGTAGCCTTTCTGCAGACTGGTAATTCCCTCTTGAAACAATCAATTCTCTTGCTTCTTTATTCTAGCTATTCTCCACCTTCTACCTTTTGTACTGATTCCCATTTTATCTAGCCTAACTAATAGTGTCCCATGTGGGACTATATTAAATGATTTACTGAACTCCAGGTAGATTAGATCTTTTGTTTATAAGATCAGTTAGCTTATCAGGGACAGCTATAATACTAGTCAGGCACAGATAGTTTCCTAAACTGTCCCATTTTCCTTATTTATCACTTTTCTTCATTTAGCAGCTTTTTGTTTGCTGGTATTTAAGAGCATTGAAGCCCTTAGCTCAGCAGTTCAGCATTTATCCACATGCTGTATGAGCTATACCTGTTTTGTTCCAGTCATAAAAATGTTTCTTAGATTGCACAAGTCTAGTTAAAACTCCCTGCTGCTAGACTTGTAATGCTGGGCCAGATGTGAGTTATCTGGTTCTTCAAAATTGTGATAGCACTGCACTTTTTAAGTATTTCTTCTACACAGTTATTTATTATTTCCATAGCATCACTGGTCATCCTACCTTTGTTCTCTGCATTCAAGACCATTATTATCTTTATTGAAAATTGAAGTAATTCACTTTTGGTGCCATCACAAGATTGTCTGAATCTCTACCAATATAAATTGCAGATAGTTGCAACCTTTTAGGACTGCTGTCTTTTTATTCATGTGGCAGTAGAAAATTTCCCCCATTTGTTCCAGTTTCATTACAGATAAGTGAATCCAGACCTGCAAAGCAAGCAGGAGTTCACAGGGCTGAGGAAGATATTCTTGTGAGTTAAAAAAATCTGAAACCTTGATAACAGCAGACTTCTCACAGAAATTGTGCTGCTTTTGCTGTCACATCTCATTTTTACGTTTAAGCTGATGTCTTTGAGCTGCAAACAGAGTCAGCTGTATATCAGAGAGAGATACAGAGTCAGCAGCAGAGTAATGTTGATTAGAACATGATAAAACATCAGCGGAAAGGCATTAGAGAGAAAAGCAGCAAGTGAAATTTGGATAAGAAGCCATTGATCTAATTCTATATATGACATAATGCAGGTCCATGGCAGAACCAGGAACAGAGGTTGAGCTGCCAATACAACTTCATGTTCACCACTCCACAGTACTGCTTCTTTTGAGGCTGTTGCATCAGTCCTGGTTAAAACTTATAACAGATAGACGCAGGAGAGCAGGGTATGTAGAAAGCTGGGCTGGCAGAGCAGCTGTCCTGATTTGTATACCTTGCTGTGACATGTCCTGAGGGCTTGCACAAGTCTGTGTCAGCGGTCACAGTGGTAAGAGTGGTAATACTTTCCTGGACAGAGCAGAAGACCATAAGAAGCTTTCCCTCCTTAGTTTCATAGCCATTGACACTCACCCTACTGCCCCTGTGCTTTTCTCTCCTGGTGCCTAGACCACAAAGCCATGATCATTTGGTTTATGCATAGCTAATGCTCAGACCATCCTAGCTTCTCTGCACCATTATCAAAGCTAACTGAAAGCACCCCCCTAAGCTTCAGGCTTTTGTTGTGGCCTTTGGATATAATTTGAAGATGTGAGGGGTTTTGTTTGTTTGTTCCCTCTAAAGCTAATTCTGCCTGTGCTGTTGCTGCTGACCCGACCCCCTCCGTACTGCGGGAATCCCTAAGTGGCACAGCTCTCTCTGATCTTTCTCAGAGGGCTTGTATTTCTCCCATGGAATGATGCTCTTACTAATAAACATGAGACTTAATTTGAACTTCAAATAGTAGGAAAAGAAGCCATTCCCAGACTGTAAAAGCAAGGGAGGATTAAACAGGACAGTATCCTACTGGAGCAGAGGAAGGCCTCAGTAATTAGAGAGATGCAAGGCCTCGGGTGTCACAGCACAACAAAACAGCGTCTCCAGAGGTTGCTTCCCCATACAAAATAGGATGAAGTGTTAATAAAAAATGTGAGGCTTAATTAGGATCACAAATACTGGGAGAAGAAATCAACTCCCAGGCTGTATAATTATAATAACATTAGAAGCTCACATACTTAAAAAGTAGCAGAAATTGTGGCATGTTTTTGTCTGAACTTGCATGGAAACAACATACTGTCCATAAGTGCAGGAGTCCAAATGATTTTTGGCTTATTTGACACCGTCTTGGCTGAGGCTAAATGAAGAGCTTTCAATTATTGTCATGCTTCTCTTCAGCTCAAAGGACAGAACCAGGCTCCTGTAGCCCACTCGTCAGCCTGTTTGTGTCACTGGGGGGCAATAACCTTTATAGCAAAGTCAGTCTTTCTGAAAAGTGGAAAATAAGGTGTCTCAAAACCAAACCCTGCCTAAGTCTCAGGCTTTTATTGTAAAGTATCTTCTCATGTTTTCACCAATTTCTGGCAGTCTGGGAGAAAATCAAAACAAATTTGCAGAGATTTATGTTAGCTTGAAAATCTTCAAAGAGAAGAGTACATAGGAATTCTAGAAAAGAAGAACCTATGAGGTCAAATTCAAGGCTGATACTTGCAGTGAGGAAATGAACATTATAAATAATGCAGGCATTGATCTACATGTCACTAACAGTTAAACTTGTTTCTCAAAAAGGACTTGTATTTCTACCTCGCAAGTGTATTCAAAGCAGTTTTAAAGCAATTTTGTTGCTTTTCTCCATCTGCATCTGAGAAGCCATGGGATGTTAAGGAAACCTTTTGTAAGCAGAAGTAGCAAAAGCTTCATGTGCTATAAGCATACAAAGGAGTAATATTGGGTCAGAACAAAGACTCATCTGGATTGTATATTCTTTTTTCTGATAATAGGTCTATTAAGATTGTCTCAATGTGGATACAATAGGGAAAAATACAAAAGCATAGCTGGTAGGAGATGATACTGTTCCAGTAAATTCTACCAGTCCTGATAAGGACTCATTATTTATCTTTTAAAAATACCATACTTTAAACTCTTTTATGAAAAATTGTCAATTAATTTTGTTTTGACTTTCACAATATCCTGTGGTAGTGATATTGAAATTTTAATTGCACTTCATGAAGAAAAAAAAATCATATTTTTTTGAACATGTTTTATCACCACTTCTTTGGATAGTTCTCTTCTTGTACTCAAGGAAAAAACAATAACCACTCCCCTCACAATTCTGTTTTAATTAAAGTCTATAATTTAATAATTTCTCTTTTAATTTTTTGGTTCTAAGTTGTATTGTATTTATTCTGTCCTGGCATGAGATAACCAAAACTGCATGGTGTGATGACAACACAGCAAAATCTCTTTGATGTGACTAGATAAACAGCCAGTTCTGCTTGGGCTATGACAATAGCCAAGGTTGGAAACTTACTACTGGTCAACAGCTAGGACTTTAAAAAGTTCTTAATATAGCCTGTCCCATCTGAGATCAGTCATGATTCCTTCCTCCCTGTTTTGTTAGCAGAGGGGGGAAATTGAGCCACAGTACTTGAAAATCCAACTCCTCCCATAAGGTTTTTATGGGAAGCCACAGATCTAAAATGAATCATTGGAAGGGTACTCATAATTTTAATTTCCCATGACACAGTTATTGAGCTTGAATACACAGTTCATTGCTCATTCTAGTGCTAACTTCACAGTGTATTCGCAAAATTTCACAAAAGAGGCAAATTTATTGACTGGAGAGTTTAAAAAAATTCTTGAACCAAAACTGTTTACCAGCAAGAGGAATTCACTGAGAACTCAGGAGAATTATGTGAGAAATCTCTGCAGGATACCTAATGCAATGCTATCACCAATATTTTTCAGAGCTGCCATCACAATGGGCCATAAATACTTGTTGCTGCCTACTGTAGAGCTTTAGCAACCCAAGGCACATTAGTGTGCTTCCTGAGGGTTATTTTAGGGCAACCTCAAACTGTGGATATTTCAAAAGTGACCAAAACTTTTGGCCATGACAACACAGATTATTTTATCTCCCTGATTATTCCACTGGGATGAATTAGTGATGAATTCATCAGCCCAGGTCATCCCAAACCATAGCAACGTTGGCTGTGTGTTGCAAGTCAGCTGCCCACTGTTTCAAACATGATGGAGGAAATGTTCCTCAGCCCATCATTGTTTTTGTAACTGTAACTGCAAAGACATCTGAGTTGATGTGACCAAAGTCACATCACTCCTGTGTTGTCTTAAAGCACTGTTGTTATAGGATATTCACAGAGAAACAACTCAAAGTGATGGGACTCTGCCATATTTAGAAGTAACAAATATCAGGGGTTTTTTTGTTACTGTTTTCTGTAGTGGACATTTTCTTTCAAATTATCCTTAATGGAAGCAAAATTGATAGAAGTGAGATCATTGAGTGAATCTATTTGCAGTGAAGTTTGTAAGAGAAAATATATCACAAAAGATAAGGTAAGTGCAGTATTAGAGCCATAAGCTGAAAATAAACATTGGCCAGCATAAGTTTGAAATTACCAATAGAATCAGTGATTTTATTTCAGATTTTTCGTGAGGTTAAAGTTCTAGAAGTTCTACATTTCAAAATTGTCAAGGCACCCAGCTGTGCACAGAGGGGCATGCTAAAAGTATGGAAATATACTGGACTTTTAAAAAGGTTAATTATTAAATAAATATGCTTTAAAATTATTGTTATTATTATTATTATTATCATCATTATCATTATCACTACTAGGTTGTTGTTATATTGATATTGTTGTTGTTATTAAATTAGTATATTAATTAAAATTAATTATTTTTCTTCTTACATCCCCTTCCTACCCTGGCCTCTCTGTGGAAGTGGGGAGGAGGGGTCATGCCTTGTCTAAGCTCCATGTGTTGATTTATGCAAAATATGGCCTTAATGAGAACAAGGCATGTGTGAAGTTTGAATATAATTCACTAAGTGAGGTAACCCCCATAGGAATTTTCTGACTATTTAATACACATGAAAACTGCAGTCTGCTTTGTGTTCCCTGGAACATTACCTCAGATTTGTGCAAATTTGTCTGCTGATATAAGTTATCAAAAAATATCCCCTAAGTGAAAATACACTGAGACTCTCCTATGAAAGACAGACATCCAGAAAAAAATTTGGTGCTTGATGACCTGATAAGCACCTAAAACCTTTGAAAACTCTCTTGAAAGTGCTGAAACCCAGACAATATCAGGAGCAGTGCCTCCATGGCTTGTAGCTTGTACATGCCCTCTGCTGAGCCTCCCAGTTGTCAAAGGCTCTTACGAACATCTTCATGATTCAGAGAGTGCTCAAGTCCCTCTTCTGCTTTCAAAGATTTGTAAAGATTTTGCATTAACAAAGAGCAACCCATGAACTAGTGAGAGATGTGCCTTCCTCCTCAGACAAACCAAAACTCTTGAGAATAGGCAGTTCTGTATATTTCTTAATGCCAGCTCGTTGTCAGGGTTGGTGTATACAGGTTTACCAATTCAGAGTGGAGGGAAATTCAGTTGTTTTTTATGTCTACTAATAGTTCTATTTTTAAAACATGGTGAAATGTGACTAAATGTAAACAGTTGTTTCCTTCTCACTTGAAAATTATATAAATCTAAAAGCCATTGAACTGTTGAAGGATCTATGCATAACTGATGTGAATTATATCAAGGGCAGTACACTGCATTTATTTTTTATGACCCAGATATCACATGTACAGGCAAAGATTAGCAGCTAAAGCTATCCATTTCTAGATGTAAATAAAGTAATGAATGGAATCACAGGTTTTCACTTTTTTGACTGCTATTATGAATATTCTAATGTCAATGTTCCAAATGGAAAAAATGGTGTACTCTGGTACATTATGTGTAATGTCTCTGGGGACAAAAACAATGAAATTTTGTTTCTTTATCCAGAAAATTTGTCTAAGTAGACGAAGAGGTGAAGATAGGTGATTTTAACCAGGTGCTCTACAGCATGAAAAACTGTGTGTGAAACACTTGGCAGAAGCAGTGGGATAGAAACAGAGAGAAGCTCTTTAGTAAGACTGCCTGCTAGAGATGTATAATTGCTATAATGCAGAGATTTTGGGGAAATATGGAGGCCAAATTCTGAGCTGTACAGTCATATTATGGAACAGTTAAAAATAACAACATGACCACCTCTAAATATAGAAAGAAAAATTCTGTTTCCTTGGGATGTAACCATGCTTTTGGCCCTAGTATTGCAAAATTATTTTGAAAAAACCATAAACTTGGGAGACTGTATGTGCTGTGGATTAGCTGTAACTGTCTTATTACAAAGAAAGACAATGATGGTGTTTTTTAACCATGTGTTGTTGAAGTCAGCAGGAGTTTTACCACTCATTTCTGTAGAATGGGAAATGTTTTAGGCCAACAATGAGCACTTTCAGAATCCCCCACTTGTTGTTTATGTTTTGAATAAAATGAGTAACTTTTCAGCTATGTTTCTGTATCCTTCCCTCCATACAGGGGCCCTCGTCTGGGAGCAGTAAGAATAAATACTGACTCTGTTTTAATGTAGCCACCAAACAACTGAGTATTCTATAGCCATAAAAATCTGGATACATTGAGGACATGTTAAACTGTTTATGCACTGTAGAGATGCGAACTTAGCATTTAAGAAGGGGGGATAATTGAAATGAATATACGAAAACAAAAGCCTCCAGATTCTTCCTTAGCAATCAATAAATGAAATTCAACTGACATGTTAATAAGTAGGAAAACTACAGACAATAAGCATCAACCACCTCAGATTAAAAACCAAAAAGACAAAATACATTTAAATCTCACTTCTATTTCTTCTCTGGAAATGTTGTACTGGTGGTTTCAACTGCTTTTCCAATGCTGACACAAAGAAAAAGATTAAATACATGAACAAGAGACTGTGCTTATTCAATTGCAAAATATTATAGGGAAGAAATGACATAGATTTGCAGAATTTTTTGTACATGCTAAACACAGTGGGGCTTTATTGTATCTGACACTGTACACACATATGCTAAATGCTCTGAATGTTTTGTACTGGAAGAGCTGTCCTACTTAAACACATAACCATATGGTTAGGTAAGCAGAATTGCCTCGTTTAAGACAATGACTTTCAACCTGTGCTACCCAACACTTGTGGAAACCGGTGTCTTCTAAAGTGACTTCAGAGAACAGCAAAGAAATGTGAGACCATCGATTCTATGTGTCTCAGAGGTGCTATTTCTGAAAACACTGCAAATGACAAAGTCTGGAAATCACTGATTTAAGAACTTGTGAAAATGATTTTCTCTGGTAGAATCAATTTGCTTAGCATCTTGATGAAATAACCTTCATCTGCCAAAAACTGATACAGTGACACTTGTTTGCATTGTTTCTATAAGCATATGTGTACTATCATGTGGCAGTATAGTAGACATGGGCTAAACATGTTCATTTCTGTATGAAATACCCAAAAACTGGTAATAGCAAGCTGGAGTACAGGACAAAATGTACGTTTATAGGGCAAGAAAGAATATTCACATATATTATAAGATTTTTTTAGAACCAACTGACAAGCTTTTGAACCTGGAGGAAGCTTCAATTTCAAGGTGAAATTAAGTCAAACTGTGATTAGGAAATTCTTTGTTCGTATTTTGCAGTTGTCAGCTTCTTGATTGTTTAGCTTGTTTCTGAGAAGCATCTGAACCTGCCTAGTGCTGAAGTCAGAGAACTGTCCTAATTCTCAAGGACTCAATTTCTCAAGTAGGAACTGCTGTGTTTCAATAAACAGCTTTAAGTGGCTGGGCAGAGTGATCAGAGCCACCATTTACTCATTTTTTATATACTGGTGCTATGCAAACATATATGTAGTAGACAAACTCCATTTCCCAAGGAAATGCGATTCATCTGAGTAGATTTAGATATTTAGAATGCAAGGATCTACATCTTCACTTATCATCTAAAGTAATTTTAATCAATGCAAAAAAAGACAATTCTACAGAACAATTTGCCATACCCTGGTCTATGTGCTTAAAGCGGGGCATAGGCATTTTACCCTAACAAGCCTATTACTCACTTTGAGGTTAAAAGGGTGCCAGGGTGACTCCCAAATAGATCTCACCCTCTCTGTAATATTGCTTGCATAGAAGGCAGAGAAGGGATGGAAATTCATATGCAAGTATATACATAATTCTAATTGTAGTTACTAATATCCAACAACAAAGAGAACTGTTAGTGCAGATCTCAGTATCCCATCAGTCTTCAATGACTAAGAGACTGTTACCTGTACCAGGTTCTCCCTCACTTCATCTCAGTATGATTTTATTCAGTTCTAAAAACACTTCCTCTTCGGAAAGCAGGCACTGAAACTAAACAGGGCTTGGGTGTGACTTGCTGTATTTTTGGGTGTTGGAAGACAAATGACCTCTGGTTTGTCATTACCTAACTCCCAACAAGGAAAGTACAAAGCATGACTTCCTAATATAAGCACAACATAAGAAACACACCTTCCTGTTCATTGCAATACACAAAAACCAAATCCACCACAACATCCTTGTTCACACAAGACAGCTGCAAACAGACAATCTCCATCAGTTTGCAAATTCTTTGATTTGTTTAGGGTTTTGAATAGTATTCTGCTAATTTCCAGAGCTTTTATTATTCATAACTGAACTCCATTAAAAATCTAGTCTTTTATACTCCAAGTAATCATCTAAATTCCTAGCATTCGATCAATTCTAAAAACATTGAGAAAAATCAGCCTGATGTATCTTTGGAGCACAGAGGGCTTAAGGGGAAGAAATTAATATTTTTAGAGTAATTCTGCTCAGCCAGCACCCTGGTATATCTGGATTTTGTTGAAATGGGAGAGTGAGGGAAGCATGTGAAATTATTACTCATAAATATCCCAAGGAAAACAGTACCTTTGTCACATATTCTGCTAAGAAATACTTTTTCCTATGACAATCTTCCCCACTGTTGTAACCAGTCTGAAGTATTCCCATTCAGCTGTGAATGGTATTTCACTCAAACCCTTTCCATTTACTTGCCAGGTAATTTTTCCCAGCATAGTTGCCTGCAGAGATGACCCTTGATTTCAAACTCTGCTCCCAAACACAAACACAGCTGGATGTCAGAAGAAATCAGCCCAAAACAATGCCTAACACATATTTGAAACCCCTACATATTTTGACTTTCATTTCGATGCCAGTCTGCACATCAGACCCAAAAACATTTCCAGAAAACAGCAGTACTGAATGACAGAATCATATTTCACTCACAGTAGGTTGTCCTGGACTTCTTTTCCCTTTAAATATATTCTCTAACCTTTAATGTGTGGGATCTTCTACACCACTAAAAATGCTTTCCAAGGGATTGGACTGCTGTTTATTTCAAGGACTGAACAATCCAGTTTATCTGAATTTTTTTATTTGGGTAATTACTTCAGCAAAGTTATTGAGTTAACTTGGTTTTTTTGTTTGTTTGTTTTGGGTTTTTTTTACAGTTTTACTAGGAAAATTCCTACTGATTTTTCGGTATTTTAAATCAGTACCTGAATTCTAACCTAAGCCCTTTCAAGCCAGAAGCTAAAAGATAAGACTGCATACTGAGTTAGCCTGAATGGGTATCTCTTCAGAGAGAGAACTTACAATCTTTAAGGTCACAAAACCTTGGTCCCAGAGATGCTTGTATTTAATCTGGGAATTGTGCTTTGTAAAGAGAATGAAATACAAGAATAAGCAAGCATAGATTCCATTGCCCATGATGTGTGTTCAACTCTTCTGCCTTATTCCCTAGAGTAAATGAAAAAAAAACCCTTCGATTTGTTTGTTTGTTTGTTTGTTTTACTTGGGGAATAGATTAGTCTCTTAGTTCCTTGATGGCTGACATTGTAGCCTGATGAGCCTTTCTTCAGATCTTTTTATTCTAAGAACATACAAAAAGCTCTCCTGAATCATCACCGCCACCTCCATGATGTGGTGAGCAGACACAGAATATGAACTCTGGGCAGGAACCCTGTTTGCATTAGTGAAATGTCGTGTCCCCTTGCTCTGCCAAAAGACTCTCCCATAACACGATGCCTAACATCATTCTATTTTCAGGCATAAGTGTGTTCATGACCAGTTTATGCCTGCTTTCTCATGAACTGATGAGTCTCTGTCTTCACAGATGTTTGCACCCTGGCCAGGTTTTTGTCTTCTAAGGTGAAGAAAAGGAGTTTCTTTTATCTCCTGTCATGATAAGGAAGTCTCACTACTTTCAATGACTTTACAAGCCATGATCCCACATGGTCAAAAGTAATTGCATTTTCTTGGATGCTGGATGAGCTCTCAGCAAGCACTTTTACAATGGTATAAACATACTTTCTCTAGAGGCACTTCTCCAGGTGATTTACCCCTGGATGCCTTCTCTGTTTGAGTGGTAACATGATGCCAGCAATTCACGGTCCCTGCTGTGTTGTTTGCCTTATGTGATGACCCTTCAGGCCACAGCAAAAGTTACGATTAGTTCATTTCTCTGGAGCATCCAGGTTTTCTTTCTTTCTGTGAGTTGTTATGCTTTTCCTCTGAACAAAAGATATCTTCCAACTCTGAGTTATTATTGTATCCACACTTTTGTATCTTGTAATGATAATTTGATGGAGGGCTTGAATCCAAACTGTGATGAACTCTACTGATAATCTTTCTCCAGACAAACAGTTCCTCTTTCATGGACAACCAATTTTCATTTACACAACAAATTGTTATTTGCACTTTCACCTCTTCTCAAACCTTAGAATTTCTACCTTCTCCAGCTAATATGATCTTTCCTGCTGTATTGTATCAAAAGATTCACCAAAGTACAAATCTTCAGAAGTACTATTTCTTCTTGTGTTTAAAGAAGGAAAATAGTCTGGCTGTCTAACCCAACACAATCTTCTCTTAGTAATGTTTAATTTTCCATGTTGCCCTCATGTCTTATTTTTATTCTTTATCCAACACTTGATCAATGTCTTCTGTATTTTGGAGTAAAGAGATCATCTGGCCAAACTTCTGCTTTTTTTGCAGCTCTACCATAGTAATATGGAAAAGAGTCAATAAGCAAGAGAAGGCTATGAATTTTAATCCCCTCCATGTGTCCTTCATTTGTATCCTAATCAGATTCAAAGGAGGAAGACAATGGCAGCACAGATTTTTCCTTCTTCTAGACCATATTGTTTTTTTTAAATCAGTAAGCCACAAGCAAATGTTAAAATACATTCTGAAATAAAGAAAGCTTTAAGGAAGAGTTTAAACTTGGTACTTTAAAAATAAATCCTTACATGGTAAAAAAAAATTGGACTGACCATTTTCCAAACAGATGGACTTCTCAGCATTTATCATAAATTATGAACCAGATCCATGTTCAGGTAAATGTGAAGTTCTTGCTACAGATGAATTCTGCATTATAGATTTTGAAGTTATAATCTTTTTATTACTTATTTTATAGATATTTTAATTTTACTTTTAATCCTTATTTATATAATATGATATTATAGAAAAAGATCAGGAACATTTTATTGGGGGAGGAGTAGACTGTATTGTAGGTAAACAGATAGTAAACTATTAACAGTTGACAAATTTGCTCCATGCCAGAGTGAACATCTTTATTGATCACAAACATTACAATAAAACTTTGCATATAAAACACATGAATTAAGGTGTGCTATTGTGCCTTTCAAACCTTAAATTATAGTAAACTTTTTCAGGAAGGTAATACAAGATGATTAAGCATCAAATTGAATAGCTTAGCTTTGTATAGATTTCAGTCTGTATAAAATACATGCATCAAACAAAGAGAAGCCTTTGTAAAAGCCTATATTAAAAATAAGGTTAGAAAACCAGGGATAGTGTTTTATCTGTGATACACCATGCTGTTGAGAGACTCTAATTTCAATAACCACATCTCAGTGTAAAAAAAAAAAGGCTCTACTTTATTTTTTTGCTACCCTAAGAAGGCCTCACTGAATTGCTGGTCTTCATCTGTATTCCAGACACATACTTTCAGAATTTTTGAGATGTCTGAATGTCGTTTGATTTGCATCCAACTTGCTGACACAGCCCCAGTTTTGTTGCAGATCAAATAATCTAGCTTTTTGGAGGCAAGTGATTAAGAATTCTTATTGATGATTTATACAGTCCTGAATAAACTCATTTTATTTGTCTTGTCATAACCAGCTTTAATTTTCTGTTCTGCTAGTAAAAAGCTTAGTGCTTGTTTATTGTACTGCTGTAATGTCAACAACCTAATCTACTTTAAAAAGCAAAGTCAATATTGTATTTTATTAAAATAAATGTGAAGTTTAATTATATGTTTCAGTTAACCTTGGATTTGTGTTAGTTTTTATTATTTTCCATAAGTAAATCTTTATTCAAAGCCCTTATGTCCTTCTTCTGTCCATATTGAAGGGATGTCTCTTGCAGGGTTGTTTGCAAGGGGCATATCCACTTTTCCACTCTGGTACTGTGGCCTTTCTGAATGTAGCAGCTGTCCTAGGACTAATAACCATTTCAATTCATAAAAAATGTACAGGGCACTGAGGGTCTATTTCTCTCTCTGCATTGGGTCTCTGAAGTGATTTGGGAATCTGTGGGCTACCCTTGGCACCACCATGGGGTTGGTTGGGGTGACACAGGACCTACAGCTGTATGATAACTGAGCATTGAGCTGGCTGTGCTGCATGTAGGCAAACAAATCAAATTCCCTCTGCAAAATGGAGTCATGTTAAATGTGCAAATAATTATTTGAATATTCATCTCAAGATGAAATAATCACAAACCAAATGTGTCCTACCAAATGTTGGCCTCCAGGCTATCCAGTCTGTCTGTAATATGATGAGGGATAAGGTATATCTGTTCCAGGTTCTACTTAGTTATCATTTGAACCTGGAGTTGAATTTAATCCTTCAACAGATGTGTAACAGAAATGTCAAAAGCAAGACCTGCGCAGAGAGTTTTTACTGCTTCAACTGTGGAATATTCAGTAGACTAGAGAAAATAACAGTTTAATTTTTGTTGAAGGCAAACCTGAATAACTGTAGTTAGACTTTTTTCTTGTTCTTTTGAAACTTAATTTAAATTAGTTTCTGTCATCATAAACATGTTTTAAAAGGAAATGGCAAAGTAATCTTTTGTTCTTAGAAATTCACCTTAATCTATAGTTTAGATCTAAGCACTTGAAAATTTTGAATTTTTGGAAAGCAATTACTTCCTTCTCAAATTAAAAAACTTCAAAAATAAACAGACTTTCATCTAGAAGTACAAAAGGTTTCCAGAAAAATTCAAAATTTTACAAGTTTCACATTAGCCTTATTTTCAAGGAGGGCTGAGGCCAGAATTCACATAAGCACAGGTTACATTGATTCAGTAGGGATAAAGCAAGGTCTTGAAAGGAAACTTCATGTATTAAAAAGTGGGAGAGGTACAGAAAGGGTAGTAAAGTATTGAACGGCTACTCTTCCTTTATTTCCAAGTTTTTACTTCTGCACAGTTTCTTAGGTACTGCTATCAAGATGCCATCAAATATAATCTCTTAAGTTTTGTCAGTTCAAATTATCTTTCCACCATCAAACTGTTATTGACAGCAAGATATTGATTCAAGACAAATTTCTCCTGCCCAATTAAGATGATTCTCCTGGAGGAACATGAACTGATCAATATTGTCTATGAATTTACTCCCTTCAGCCTCATTCAGATCCCAAGACACATTTAATCTAGTAAATGAATGCATACAGACAAGGTATTAGCTATTAATTAATTTTGGTGACAGTCCTGTATTCATCTTTTGTTTTGCAGTAAAAGAAATTCCCTCACCTCCAAAAGGAGGGGTTTCAGCCCAGCAGGGTAAAAATCACCCCTGCACAACCTATATAACATCCCTTTGAAGCAGCAAGGATTGAACTGTGTGTGTTGGAGGATGCTTCACTGAACTGACTAGCAAAAGTGAATGAGAAAAATCTAAATAGACATCTAATAGGTAGGAAAAAAAATTTCATGTCCCACTGGTAATAATTTTATGCCTTATAGCAAAAGAGTTGATTATCCTTATCATAATGGCAACATACATAATGACAAATGTTATTAGTGATCATAACCCTTTAGAATTTCTGCCGCAGAATTTAAATCAAATACCTCCTTCAATGATAAAACTCAAATTGCTGAATACAGATTACATACAGATGTATATATCTTTTTTGCATTCTAACCTCACTTACAATTTAATTTAACCATAATTTTCCCAGTGCACCATATCATTCATAATTTTCACAGTAAGTCTCCTAATTTCTCCTTATGCAGCTAAGTGATTCCAACTTTTGGGACACCTCTGTTTATGCTCTCTGTATTGCTATTTATTTTGCCCCATGGCGATTTTGTAATTTCAGGTATGTTTTCCCTAGTGTTGGGTGACTTCATTTGGATTAAGGACTACAGAAGTATACTATTCCTCAATGCCTTTTAGTATAGCTGACTTTTTTTGCCTTTACAGATTTTATTTATTCTGTTTTAGCACACTTGTCAAGTCATTCACAGTATTTTTTTTCATAAAGTCTTGTAAGAATAAAATATACATATGAAAAAACTTTGTCTATTTTGTCTGTTATTACAGGTCATGATCTTTTGGTGCTTCTACACTGAAATAAAAAATTCATACTTTGCTGTCAGGAGGCTGAGCTTGTTTCTATTCCAATTTTCCCCTATCTGATGGTTTAAAAGAATGAAGTGATCCCACTTTTTTTTTTTTGTGGTACTTTTGATTGTTCTGAGATCGTTAAAGCTGCTGATAATAATATAGGCATGCAATAAAACGAAGATCATTAGTTCATGTATAGTGTGTTCACAAGTGGAAAGAAATTTTTCCTTCTCTTTGGGTAATAAAATTTACAACAGATAGTGAGCCAAAATTTTGACTATGTGACCCAGTGCAGGTTTTCCAAGGTCAGTGTTACTTTTCACTTAAGTTCAAAAGGGTCATGGTGAGTCCTCCAATGAATGCAGAGAAAAAGGTGGATAGAATTCAAAACATTACATTTCATGAATAAGATGTCTTGGACAATATTCTCGTTGAACTCTTCTCTCTTGGGGAAATCATGGTCATATACTTTCTGGAATAACTTTATGTCTTTCACAAATGTATGCAGACTGGACATCTTGAGAAATCACAAATATTGGATGAAATCACACAATAGAGTGAGTCTGCAGGTGGAATGCATTCTATCTTGTGGCATCACACTGAGATAAAGGTAAGTCCCATTTAATTTCTATATTTGAGTTTTCCTCCCTATTTTCTGGAAAAGTTTTGAATTTTTTCCAGTTATTCAGGTCAAGTGTTAGCTGTTGAAACTAGCTGCTTTGGTCTGATGTCCCAAGAGACTGGGCAGTTATTCAGACATCAGTGCCAGAACTTTTTGAATTTTAAGTGTTTAAGTGTAATTAAATTAAACCAAAACAAACCTATACAGATTTTCATGACTGTGATTCTGGTTTCCTGCATTTACTTGGAAAATACAAGGCACAGTTTGTAGCTTGAGATTCTCTGGCTGATCTATATGAACAAAACAACAAAGCATTTCTAAAATGAGTGTGCTGAGAAGTGAGTCTGCAGAGAAAAGAACAGCACTGCAGGGTGCCCTGCTTACTCTGTCTTATTGACATTATGTCAGATATGGTCAAAAGACAAGCAAAATGATCATTTTTCTAACCACTGCCACTGTGGAAGCTAAAAGCCAAAATATGATCTTCCTGGCTCATGAATCAATAACAGCAATTACAGGTCATACTCTTCCCCCAGCTGCACCTGTATGATTTAATTCCGAAAAAAAATTTCAACCTTCTTTTAGATCTGAGGAAGACAGCTGGTCTGCTGCTACTGCCTCATGAAATAACTAGAATTCAAGGGCATTATACTAATTTACCTTAGGGATTACAAATTCCTTGCCTTTCATGGGAAGGCTCAAAGGCTGAGTTGCACACATTCTCCCAGTAGACTCACACAGGATTCGGAAGGATAACCTATTCTTTTTAAACCTCGCTGCAAACAGTCGTGTGACGTTGCACTGTTCTTTCATGTTCAGCACTGTGTCCCAGCATGTGCTTACACTTTGAGAAGGTTCTTCTATGTAAATCCCTCACTGATCTCACAGGCCTGGTCAGAGCCAGCTGGTGCTTTGAAGTTATTGAGGAAAAGGTGCTGGAGAAGTGCATGGTATTAATAGGTGCTACCACAAGACTACATCTAACCCTGTGGTGAAGATCTGTCTGTAGGTATTTCACTGTCATTTGAGACACTTGGAGCAGCAGCAGCAAAATTTTAATTCACATGAGTCTGGAATGAAAATTAATGGATACCAAGTGTGTCCTTCTGAAAGACCCCATTTTATTATAATGTTTACAGTAGATGAAACTCAGAGAAAATTCAGGAAATCCTCAAATCAGTATTTACAGTAGAGTTACCTTCCATTCCTAACCATCAAGGGAAAAAGGATTTGCTGAATATATGTTCCTCTTTCATTGGGTCTTTAAGACCTCTATTCTCTGAAAATGGGATGAAGAGTATTTAAGGGTTGTAATTAGATTTTAATTCTGTAGAAGTGAACTTTAGCTTATGGATTGCAATTAACTGCTCCTGACAGTTAAAACAAAGTGCAGAGATGAACAATGTCATACCTATGAAACAAAAGGTCAGGTTCAAACCACAATTTAAGTGCCAGAAATAAGGCTTCCAAGAAATTTTCAGCTGTTTATGCTCCAAATTTCAATTTTGGAAAGCCCTTTCAACTGCCTGCTGACATTAGCAACTGAACTCTTGAGGGCCCCAGTTGTCCCTCTGTGTGCCCCGAGTCACACCCAAGGATCTCAGGTGGGTAAATGACTCCCTAAGCCCCCGATAAGACACTCCTGGCATAGACACTGGGCTGTTGTCTCAAGTTTGTCGCTGCACATTAAGTGCTACTGACAGAATCACCAAGAGTCTCCAGAGCAGAAACCTGGCTGGTCAATCAAGATCCCTGGTGCTCTCCTGGGTGATGATTTCAACAGTCTTAGGCCTAAATCTTCTATCTTCAGAAGAAGTTCTCTGACAGTTGGCTGCTACATTAAAAGGGGATGCTATGGTCACTCCTGACTCCTGTACATTGAAGCAGAACAGACCTGTGCTCTGTACTTGGGAAAACAGAAGAAAGGTTTCTCTCTTAGGAGTGACCCCTACATCTGTTGCAAGAAGCACAGCCCTATCTACCTGAGAGAAAGGTGCTACAATAAATCCCTGCCCTCTGCAATCCTTTTGGACTTGTTTGGACAGTCCTCAGACCAGAGTGTGACCCTATTTGGGGAACACTATAACACATCAGGACACTGGAGACTTAAATCCTAATAATTCAACAAGTCTGATAAATTGCTTTTCCCAGGCGGTCTTCTATTTTACTAGCCGGAAAATGGCTTAAATTAAAGTTGCTCCACTATTTCCCTATTTAAATGCAATGAGGACAATTATTGGAGAGCTTTGACAAGTGGTGGGTAATACTATATGAATGTACAATTTATACACGTACACTGCATAGGTAAGATGCAATAGATAAAATATATACAATATTTTACCAAACACTTCACAGTGAAGTTCTGTCCTAGATCAATTCTAGTATTTCTCTATGTACATATTTCTTTTTATTAGTAGTATGTATGTGACTGGACAAGCATTTGAATGTATTGTCTTACTGGTTTTCATGCATAGTACACTCATTTTACAGAAGAAAAGTAAAATACATCTGTACTTGATTGTTGGACTGTCAGGTTGGCAATTTCTCCCAAGTTATGTTTTTCTTTCCCTCCTCTGCAATCACCGGTCTAAAAAAAGACCCTCCACTTTTCTCAATATTTGTTCCTAACCACACTGAAAGTGAAGGGAAGCATTAAAAATTTCATGAGAAAGCATATTATGATCCTCCAAGCTGGCTTGTCTGGGCAGAAGAATCCAAAGAGAGTAGTAATGCTCTAAATAAAAACCCAACATTTTCTTTGCCAATTAAAAGCAAACTATGCAATGTTTCTTGGCTGATGCAAACTGTGATTATTGTGCATAGCAACTTATAACAGGTTAATGCTTCACTCTGGCATTCTTCTGTTGATTTGTACATGCAAGAGAGACATTTAAAACAAATGTGTTCCCCCACAGTAACAATGAATTAAAAACGTACAATATACTTTTAAAAACTGTATTTCCTGTCTTCAGCTTATCTCAAATGAAGTCCTTTTAAAAATCTAAAAAATATTTAATGCATCTTTAGGATTATAAAATAGTGTTTAACTAAAAATAATACGTGTACAGGTCCTATTGGTATAGCAATGAATAAGAAAATATTTATGTTCTCTCACATTACTTTTTTGGCAGAATCATTATTTTAACATTCTTTCTTTGAATTTACTTTTTTGTATACATGAGTAGAATAATACTCAACAGATAATAATATTAGTACTATTACTTATTATTATTATTATTATTATTAATATTAATTGTTATTTTTGTTTATCAGTAGTCTTTGCACTAAACAAGAAGGGTTTGCTTCAGTAAAAGGACACTGTGTGGAAAATCTAATTATTTTTTTGCTTAGTAGAGTGATTTCTCTGTTTATCACTTCTGGTTTTGAAGCTAGATTGTTCAGGGTTTCTGCTGTATTTCCTCTCCTCACATTTCCTTTTTGACTATAAATCTCACTCTTCCGCTATGCTTTCTTTTCTTGTGCTCCCTTTCTCTTCTTATTTTTGTTTCTCTTCTGCTTATCTAGAAGACCTAAAGAAACCACAATATGGTACATTCTGACTGCAGCCCCTTTCAAATATGCTTTTCTCTACAAAACTGAAAGAAGAAAAAATTCAATCAGTTTTCTACATGTGTCCAAAATCTGGAGTATCACACAGGTGTAAAGGCAATCCTTGAGCATCTGAATGACAGGAAATTTAGATTTTCACAGAGAAGCAGCTCATAATTTGATAATGAGATTCAGCAAAACTCTCACCCCTTCTTTTCTGTGTTAGTATGGCAGGGGTAAGTTTTAGGCCATCCTTGGAAGGCATCAGACAATGCCGATACATATCTGTATCCTGCTTTATGTGATAACTTGGCAAAATCAATTTGCCAGTAGTCTCCAGGAAGATGTGTCATTGTTACCCTTAGCATTACCCTTCTGCTTGTATCAGGATTGTTTTGATGGCAGATTTCACATTTGCTCAATATACACTACACAATTTCGGTCATTCCCCTTCCTGTTTCTACCTTTTTCAGATGTTTCAAAAGATTTTCTGTTCCCCAGTTTGTGCCTTCATGTTCTTGCCAAGCTGTCTCCCAAAGTCAGCTAACTTGTTAGCCTTTTTGTTTTGAATGGGAAGCAATTTGTTGTACCAGTGATAGTGACAGACAGGTGATAATGGGCAGTAAATTGTATTTAGAGAATTTTGTGTGTTTTGGAGTTCTGTGGTTCAGCACTTCTGTCTATTTAAATTAACTTTTTATATCATGTTTCTCAATCACTGCACAACTTGTGGACACCTGCAAAACTGTCCTTTGAAGGAGGCTGCAGATGGCAAGCCATAAAACCATAAGGATCTCTCTCTTTGCAGTTTGCCATGCTTTTTCCTTAGCTCCAAAACTTGGAAGGTGTATAGTGATGTTAGTAAAGCAGTCTGCTTGGGCTGCACAGCTTCCCTGAGAGCTCAGATTAATTGATTGAAGTGGACTGTCTTGGCTGCTCTTTCCTCACTCAGCCTACTGCCTTTGCATGGAGTTGGTCCAGATATATTGTTCAGAGCTGGCTCATCTGCACATAGCATGAAAATGTGCTGTGGCTCCTTAATAGTCCTGGAGTGATTTTCTCCATATTGTGTAAAAATCCTCTGCCTGGGATGGGAACTCAGCTCACAGTCTGTGGTTCCCATCATAGCACTGCAAGCAGGAATCTATCCCTTCTAGATTTTTAGCTGCTAAGCATGAAAAAAGTATCAAATATATATGGAGATTTTATATAATTGATAATTTTTTATTCTGATCACTTCCAAACTCCAACAAATGAGCTTTCTGCCATTAAAGCAAGTGAGTGTGTCTGATGTTCTAGCTGATGGCCTCTGAAAAAAGACAGATGTGCAATCAATAAAATGTTTCTTCTCTCTAAGTGAGGCTAGGATAAAGTGTCACCATAATGCACAAATCTTCACAACCTTTTCAGTTCAGACATGCCCCATTAATAGTAAAACAAAAGCAAATAGAACTGAAGAATCTACTTTCCTGAAAGATTGCCAAGATTTTTTAGACACTTCACCTGAGAAAATACAGGAATCACTTATCTGTCAGTAAATTAGAGGTAAAAGTATTGGTAAGGATAAATTTAAGTATAAATCCTTGATGTCCCTAAAGAGGATCTTATTTTTTTTAATCTATTTTTATTTAGCTTTCTCTGAATTTTCAGCTTTAAGGCTTTAGATCAAAACAATTAAAGTTCCTTCCCTATGGAGGAGTGACAGGCACAGTCTTATATTTACTGTTATTGAGAAGAAACTATTCCCTTTTTCATTATGCAAATAAAACCAGAAATAATTAGGAAGTATGGTAATAATATATGCAAATCCCAGCACTGACAATTTGTGAGATGTTCCTATTTTATGCAATAGCTTTTGACTTTCAAAGCATGCTTTGTAGAGCTAGGAGGAAAAAACTCCAGACAATCAGTTACCTTCCTTGAAAAAAAAAAAAAAAAAAAGGTGAAAAAAAGTGTCTTAAAATTCTCTTAAATTTAGTGACAGACAAGAACAGATCTTTTGGATCAACTTGTCTCATTTCCTGGTAACAGGCTGCTGCCGTGTCACATATTCCTTTTCTGCAAACTGGTGGAGAGTAAGCTTTTGCTTTCATGTCTTCTTCTGAAAAGTTTCTCATAAATTATTCATACTACACATCTTCACATTTTTTGGCAAAAGTTGGTTCCAGTCATGTGGACAATTTCATTTAGCATAAAAAATCCTCTTTTTCTTTCATGACTTATTTATGGGAGCAAAGCAATCAAAATGCTCTAAGCTTCTATTTTTCTGTACTGACCAAGGTAAGCTGTCTTTATCTTGCAGTTCAGTTCTTTCTGAGTATTTTGACTTCTCTTCCAGTCCATATTGAATATGGAGGGATGAAAATTTCTGTCCAGAATCCCAGCAAGAATTTTTTAGAGCCTTGTTGATTTGCTGTAGCAGTTTCTGGAAATAGTGATCTAGTGCAATTTCCACTCATTATCACCTGTCTATAATGACTTTAGTGTGGTTTAACTTCACCTATAACTGTACAAAGTTCATTTCTGTAACTGATAGGAGCCTTAAAACAGAGTGACAAACCCTGGGTATCAGGCTCTGGATGAAGAATATCTCTGTCATACAAGGCTGAAGAGAGATGTCTGGAGGATGGGATTCCTGCATGGGGGTCTGACTGGGACCATGGCTGTGTGGGGGCCCAGTGTTACCTTGGAATACACAGCTGTGTTCAACGATCAGAAACTCAGTAAGAGCCATTGAAAAATCAGAAAATGTGTTATGGAAATGATGGCTGCTTCCATGCGAATCTCTCAATAAGTGGGATTGAAAGGTAAGGAACAAAAAAAGTGGTCTACAGTTACCCTCTCCAGTTTTCCATCCATCCTTATGTGGAGTGAGAGAATAAATAAAAATCAGGCTCACTTGGTTCACACACTTGAGAACTATCAGGATTTAGCTCCTTATCAGCATTGCTCTCTCTGAGCATACATCATTCACATAATTCTTTTGTCAAATCCTGAGTCCCTGAAGGATTAGTGCTCACTTTTTAAAAACTTATGTGAACTCAAATTTGCATTTCCCATTTCACTCTTCTTCTCTAAGTACAACGTAATTCAGAACCATTTAACTGATATAAATTACATTTTAGAACTAGCTAGTTAATTATGCTAGAGATAGATATCTCAAAAAAGAAAAAAGATGGAGGAAAAGTAACAGATTGGATTCAATATAATGTAGTCCCTATAATAAAAAGAAGCTGTAATTTTTAAGCAATCTTTAATAATAAAGTCAGCCCTTCTGGTGTGGCTGAGTTTTATGTCAAATAAAGCAGAGGGAAATAACATTTTTCAGGTTTGGTAAAAAGAAAAATTGAAGTGTGGAAATACTATGTATGTACAGCTGAGTAAAAAAATATTTTTCAGAATGTTCAGCAACAGTGTTAAACAAAAACAAATGAAAATTACATTATGCTGTTAGGTGAACCTGACATGCTCTGCTTTGTGGAATTTCTAACCTCTTTGTCTAACCTCAATTTTCTTTTGATTTCAGGCACTGTTTACAGGGGATCTACTTTTTCTGAAATAAGGTTTAGAAAATTTGTGTGGCCACCAAGGAGTGCCTCCCCTTTATCTCTTTTTGAGGTGAGAAGCAGATCACAGCATCCCAGTGAGGTTCATCTCAGCCTTGTCAAATAACTTCCTGCATCTCCTGATGGACGTGAGAGTTCAAGCAGCACATGTAACCTGGCTGTCATGCTGGCAGCTAGACAGAAGCCTTCCAAGTTAACAGTGCCCTTTAGTGAAAATGCAGTAAGGCATTTACTTAGCTGTGTGTTTCAAGCAGTTTGTGTCTAAAAGGACGAGTGCTAGTTGCCATCACTGAGGCCATTATGGTTGCAAATGAGATTTCTACACTCTCACAAGAAGTTTAAAGGCTTACTCTGGCTGATTTCAAGGGGACTCCAGGATTTAACTTTTTTAGACAGCTCTGAAAATTTTGTCCTGCTTAATTAATGTCTGTTCAGTGCATGTTAAAAATATGTATAAATGTGAAGAATTCTTGCTGCTCATAAAACATCTATGCGTCAGGTTGAGAGGAATTTATGAGAACCACATAGCAAAGATTTATGAAGAAGTTATCAGATGCTTGGATGTTAATAATTTTATGCAAATAATTTACACACTCAAATAGAAATAGAAATCACAAAATATGCACCTGAGACAAATAGTTCAAGTAAAAACAGTTGGACTCAAAAGCAGCAAATGTTTAGCTGATATGGATGAGAAAAGTTGTCATTTGGACCTAATGAAATTCAGTTTAAGATTACTTCCAAAAAAATCACAGAAAAAAATTTAAATTCATAATTTCCTCAGCAGGGCTAAACAATGGATTAGGACTTAAGAATTTTTCCTCATAGTGATGTATCACCCTTATATGTATCACCCTAATTTCTCAAGCATATCAGTAGAAGGTGTTGAGTGCTCAGCACTGTTGAAAAATCGGGTCACCTTTGTAAAAGATTATGGGATAGAATTCAAAACCAGCTCAGTATGAAGTTATGAAAGCATAAAGAGGGTGGAGGTATACACAGAGTGGAAGCAAGGACATGAAGCCTGGAAGCATACAGAAATATTATCCATCATCCAGTGAGGAACTTAGGCAAGCTGAAGCCCATTTGTGTGTAGCACGGGATGTCAAAGACACGAAGACCTTCTAAAAATGCATAACTGGCAAAAGGCAGAATAAGAAAACTGTGGGACCCATTGCTCAAGAAGAGGAGGGACCTGTTAGACAGGACATGGCTGAATACCTTCTTTGTCTTGGGTTTTACAAGCAGTGGCACACTCCAGGAGTTTCAGGTCCCAAAGGCCAGGCATAAAGGATGGAGTGAAGAAATTGCTCAGGGGAAAAGAATAAGGTTACAGAATGCTTAAACAACTTGGACATACATAAATTCATAGACCCTGCAAGGACATATCCATGAGTGTGGAGAGAGTTGTCAGATGTCACTGCAAAGTCACTCTCAACAACCTTTGATCAACCATGATGACTGAGAGAAATGCTTGAAGTCTAGAGGAAAGTAAGTATCACTCTAATCTTTAAAAAAGACAGAGAACTATAGGATAGTCAGCATCACCTCTACCCTTGGGAAGGTGAAGGCTGGAAAACCCTTCCCATGCACAAGAGGAACAAGAAAATTATCAGGAATAATTAGCATTCATTCATCAAGAGGAAACCATGCTTGACCAAGTTGATGAACTTGTGTGATAAAATGTCTGACCTGGCAGATGAAGGAAGAGCAGTAGACATTGTCTACCTGGACTTCAGTAAGGCCTCTGAGACTGCTTCCCATAAGATCATCATAGACAAGGTGTTCACAAATGGGCTGGTCAAGCAGACCCTGAGGGGGACTGAAAACTGCCTGAAAACCACCCAGAGAGCAGTGATGAGTAGCACAAGGTCTAGCTGGAGGCCAGGAGCTGCAGTGTACACCAGGAGTCCATACTGAATTCAGTCCCTTTTAGCGCCTTTGTTAATGATCTGAGTGATGCCACAAACTCTTCTTCAAGGTTGCTGATGACAAAAACCGAGAGGAGTGGCCATCCAGAGGGGCCACAAGAGGCTGGAGGAATGGGCTGACAGGAGCCTCATGAAGTCCAGCAAGGAGAAGTGAAATGTCTTGCATGTAGGGAGGAACAACCCCATAACCAATGGAAAGCAGCTTGTCCTGGTGGAGACCAAGTCCAACACGAGCCAGCAGTGGGTCCTTGCCACAAAGAAGGTAAATAGAATCCTGGACTACTTTAGGTGAAGTATTGCCAGCTGATGGAAGGAGGTGATCCTCCCTCTCTATTCAGCACTGCTGAGACCACTGTGGTGTTTTGCAGTTAAAAAAGAGACTAGAACATACTAGACACATTCCAGTGAAGAGTCACCAAGATTACTAAGGGACTAGAGCAACTTCCCTATGAGAAGAGAGAGCAGAGACTGTTCAGCTTAAAGAAAGGCAGACAATTCCAATACTTATTATTTTATGCTTATTTCATAATTTATTTATTTATATAAGTTAAAAAAGATTTTTTAAGTGCATAATGGATTTAACCATTGTTTTGTTTTGTTGTTTTTGGAGTTTTTTACCTGTTTAGTCATCAGGGTCTTTTTTTGGCCATATTTTGAATATTTGAATATAGGTAAGAAGTCCACAGTTGCTCTTAATATTGGAATACTCAACTCTTTCTGAAAACCTTAAGAAAGAAAAATATCAGCTAAGAGACGGCATTTCAAATGATAGAATAATATTTAATGAGGATTATTCCTACTGTTAGATGTCAGTATTGTTTCATGAAAGTCCAATTGGAAGTAGATTTCTAAAGCTGTAAGCAAGATAGCTCTTCAACTGTGAAGTTTAGAAAAGCTAACTGTTGGTGTTCAGCACCTCATCTATTAACAAGAGACTTTAAATTACATACTCAGTGGAGCAGTAATCATTAGAGCAGACTCAAGATACACAATAGAGATTTAATTTCACTGGAACGGTTCCTAATGTAATTCTGTGTGGTGCAGATTGTTTGACTTAGAATTTTGGGTAGGCCAAAAAAGGTATATGGAAAAAAAGTGATGCTGTCTAAAAAAGAATCATTAGGATCCATTTCAAAAATTAAAATCACATATGATATATGGGTTGGGCAGCCTGATTTTTTTTCAACACGTAATATATTTAACCTTTATGTTTTGTTCATGTATTTGATTTTCTACTGTCTTTATAATGAAATGTCTTTTTCTCCTGAGCTTTGAACACTGGAAAATACCCTGGGGAGTTCTCCAAGGTTATTAGATCCATTGCTTAGCTGCAAGTTACTAGAGGCTACACTAACTCTCTCCTCTGTTTGGAAAACTGCTATAATATTTCTGGTCTTGAGCAATGAATAATATGATTAGTACCTTAGGGAATGCAAACAAAAACATTAGTAAAGTACATTTTCCTATATTTAAGAGGGAAGCCAATCCTCAAAACAAAAGTTGCATGTTCTTGAACACTGTCTAATAACATTAACCTGAAATCACTTGATTTAATTGCCCTGTTAAGCAGTTTATTGCATTATGGGATAACGGAATGAGTTCAAAGTGGGTTCATTGCATTATCTTATAAACAATGTACCACATCATTAAACAAGATGATAGAAATCAATGTATTTTATACGAAACAATTATGAAGGCTCATGTAAAGCCTCAAATGTGAATAGTAGAAAGACCTCACTGTGACAAGGGAAAAAAGGGTCTTTATGAGGATAAAAAGACAAAGCAATGTCAAACTATAATTCCCCAGAATCAGATTAGAAACACAATTCTCCAGAATTGTTAGTTTCCCTGTAGTCTTATACACTGCCCTAAGCCCTTACTCAGAACTACACAGAAATCTCTTCCTTGGCTCACAGATAATGATTTCTAACAGGTATCTTGTCAGTTCTGTTCTTAGGGAATTTAGCACAGATGTGTGACACTCTTCAAGCATCTAGCTTGCAAACTCATGATGATCTGTTTTGACTTGTGTGTCCAGAGGGAATGCAAATAGAAATGTTTAGAAGAGCCCAAAGAGAGAGGACAGCAGATCCGATCTATTCTGGAGGAAGTAATATCACATTGACTGAGGGAACTGACAGTGCCAAGAGAAATATTGGCTCAATATCACCTTAGTGACCCTCTGCCTGGTGTATCTGCCCTTTTTTTCATGACATCTTCACACTTGTTTTGCTACAGCCCTTTGAATTTATAGGTATGTGAATGAATAAGGGGGTCCAATTCTGTTCTACATCCCTTCAGAAATGAGAACAAAACAAAATACTGGAATAACCTTCCAGAAAGTAGAGCCAAAGTGAGGGTGGCTCAGTGATCGTAAATGATCTGCAAATAATTTTGTTGCTGAGCTCCAGAGTCCAAAGGTGATGGGGGGAGAGAGTCCAGGAGATGTCAGAACCCCTGACCAAATTCAATTCCTACATCAGGAACATTTCATCCTCCATCTTTCCATAGCTGCTGCAGTGCTGCCAATCTCACTCACACAGAGTGCACAGGCTTTTCTCTGTGTGCTTGAGGGGGTTTTCAAGTGATCAAACCTATTTTCAGAGTGGTTAACTAGTGGAGAAGGCATTAGCCTCATATATCTGCCTCTTTCCTGGCTTGAAATGCAACTGAGCAATGCAGAGAGTGCAGAGTTTAATTTTGTCAAAGAGCATTTTTTTCAGGAAAAAGTGAGGTCGTGGCTGTAAAAAATAGTAGCAATAGTTACTCGGCTTACAATTAAAACATAAATTAGGTTCCTCACAGTAACCTATACCTTTATTCTCTTAGAATTTTTGGATGTATTTCAATAAATAAAAATAAATTTCCCTCTAGTACAAGGGGGCATTTCTTGTCAAATTTCTAAAATGGGAGGAAGACATTCAAACGAAAAAGATTTGGCCAGCGGCATTTGTCTGAAGGTTTGGCATGGTATCAGAAACAAAATCTCTCTACATCATAGATGTTTTCCAGAAAAGATGACCTCATGTGATGAGAGCTGCACCATTTTGTTCACCAAACCCATGGCTTATTGACCATAAATGTTTATGAGAGTGTTCATTGTGGAGGAACTGATTGGTTTCACACACGCTACCAGGACCATCAGATAACAGCTTTTATTTACTACTTCAATAATGTAACCTTAAACAAAATGTCCTGATCTCCTGTGACTAATCTACCTTGCCTTGTATCTCCCTCTGAGATTCATCCTCTGACCAGATTTATAGTTTTAGTTAAGCTCAGCTTCAAGCGTCATATATCCTGATCCTGCAGTGGAGGTAAATGGGATCTGTTCCCTTCCCTTCCCTTGCAACAGATGCTGGAAGAACACCCTGACTTATCTATGTCATCCTCTTGGGGTTCAAATGGAACCATGCCACTATGTGGAAATTGGCAGTACAGCAGAGATAAATGATGCTGCTATTATTCTCATTTCTTCACTGGAAGGGTTTTGAAGCACTTGAACAGTGAAGCAGTTGAGTTGCCATCCCTGGATGTACTTAGGAGCTGTGTGGATGTGGCACTTAAGATAATGTTTAATGGTTGACTTGGCTGTGTTAGGTTAACTTAGCTGAGTTGATGATCTTAAAAGTTCTTTCCACTGTAGATTATCCTGTGATTCTTTTTTCTTGTAAATGTAAAGGAGGTCAGTTGATTAATGTTTTGGGTCTGTGCCAGGGCCTGAAGAATTAAGCGTCAGGAAAAATGTGTACTTTGCCCAAAACATACATGTGTAGGTGTTCCATAGGCACATGGCAAATCCAGCACTTCAGAGATTGCTCATATTCTCTGTGCCTGTGATACATGCAGGACTCAGGCACAGCAGGCAGTCTAATACAGGATGGACCATGGGGCTTTTTCAGATTTATTCATATTGGCAATAATACCTGATATTATGGTAGCAAAATGTCAAGTTCTCAGTTCATATAGAAACTCTGAACAGATCCTGTTGTGGTCATTAAAATTCTTGTAATTTTAAGAGAGTCAATGTTAATGTGGTCTCTGAAGAAGCAGAAGTTTACTGCTCCCATTTCTATGAACTTTGCTTTTAGGAGGAATCCTTTTGTGAACTAGGAGGCTTTACCTCTCTGCCTGTATCCTTTCCCCCAACTATGCCTGCAGCAAATCACTGAAATAAGGAGCCCCTGACATACTTGCTTTTGAGTTTGCAGCTTTAGCTTTAGTGGAAAACCTCTCTTGGAGAGTTCATCTGTGTAGGTGATATTAAATTGATAGGGTAGTGCCCTTTACCAGAGTGGGGCAAAGATTTTACTGTCGGTACAGATACTTAAAACATCAGTATTTACGCCTCTACAACTCAAAGAGTTATATATTATTACTGCACTGTATTTTACGGTATTTTACTTATTTAGAACCAGATAGTAGTTGCTTGAAAAAAAAAATTAGTCTTAGTTTGTTTCTTTGAGGTAAGTGATTTGACTTCAATTTTGCCAATGGGGAATACTAAGAAAAACCGGACATGCTCCCAAAATTCCTGTAGCAGCAGGCTAAAATATAACAGCTACATGAGCCTGAGCAATCCACATTGGCTTTGGAATTGGTTTTCTCTTCTGATGTCTGGAAGAAAATAATCAGAGAAATTCAATACTTTCCCTTTTTATTGATTTATTTTTATTTTTAGAACACTATTTCATTACTTCAATTAGGCTTCAGTTCTTTGATTTTAGCCCTCATACTTGGCAGGACATATTAAATAAGGTTTCCAGTATATAAAGGCCAACACAATAGTATGGTTGTTAGGGCATCTAAAAGTTAAACAACTTTTAAATAGACAAAATTGGCATCAGATTCTACTGCTCCATTTTAATACAAAAGTATTAAAGGATTTCAGATCAACTTTTCATGGGATCAGATTATTCAGAGCTTTCATAATAGGTTAAGCAAATTTTCTAGCTGTATCTTGTCTCAGACAGTGGTCAGCAACGGATGATTAGGACAACAGTATAAGGATAATAATTCCTTAAACTGAAATGTCTGAAGCTGTCTTATCAAACTGTAATAGAATAAATCTACGGAGCTGCTCCTGAGCTGTTTTGTGTACAGCTTGGAACAGTGATAGAAAGCAATAAGTGATTCCATCTTGCCATAACTGAGTAGCAGTGCTCCAGAAAATCTCAATGAAAACGCCTTTCAAGTACTTTGCAGCTCCAGGAGGGTAGGACAGCAGACGCCTCAGCCCTCCATACCTGCCTCTTCAGTACCTAAAACCTGGGCAAAGGTGTACTGATCCTCCCCTGACAGATGCCCTGCCAGCTCCTGGGAGCCACAGCCACCCTGGGCTGGGACTATAGATGGAGCTGCAATCCATCAGTTCAGCCTTTTGTCAATGCAGAATCCCTGCTTATTCATCACATAATGATTCAAAGGGAATACTGGCTTAAGGTCCACCTGAAAACACCGAGGACTGAACGACACAGTTTATCTTCAGAACAGATAGAGCTGTATTGGCCCCAGGGAGGCTGAAGCAAAGGGAAAAACTAATTGGAGTCAGATAGTGCTGGTAGTTTTCTCATTATTCTTTGTGAGCAGGAATGGAATTATACAACATGTGCTAAAATCCAAAGAATATTTTTTCTGGAGAACATTTTTCATTCAAACTCCACCTTTGCAAATTTTACTGGAGATAAATTTACTACCTTTCTATAATTTGTGCCAGCCAGCAAAATTAAAACCCCTCACAAGCCTTAATGAATTTAGCTTTTTGCATTTCAACATGAAGAGGAGAATGACAGAAGAAAATTAGCATAGTTACATAAATGAAGCACCTTGGTGAGTGGTGCACTCAGCATTTTAACAGGTAGCAGAGGTGAAAAATGACATTTTCCAATATTTTATAGTACTGTTAGCTTGAATTTTATGGACAAAAAAAAATTATAAAAGTTGAGATCATTTCAAGGACACCAAGAATTAAAATCTGTTGTCCGGTGTGTGCTAGATGGTATATCAGAAAAACTGTCCTCAAAGGCCAAACAGCAGATTGGAAAATTGCTTGGTATCTGCAAAAAAAAAAAAAAAAAAAGAAAAGATATTATCACTCAGAGAATGAAACTCAGCCTTCCACAGAAGTCAGTTGCTTTATCCAGTTCAGTGGTTTATGAAAAACTGATACATAAGCTTCATAATAGACTTAATATTTTTGAGGTTACCTAATCTCTGACTGATTTGTGCAGAGAGACATCAGAGTAGAGCTTTATAGTATCCAACACTACTCTTGTTCACAAAGCCCAAGTGAAAAGGATTTGCATGGAAGCAGTAGGCAGGTTAAGAGCAAGGATGAATCTTCCTTTCAACTTTCAAGTATGGTTTCTAACCATAATCTATGAACTACTCTGCAACAGCCTTGCTAATGCAAGCATGTATCCTGTGAGAGTGTGGGTCCAACTCACTCTAGCATCATGAGCAACAAATTCTTGTGGGTACAGCATATTTCCCATATTCCCTAACCCAGATGGACTGCTCAAATATTGCATTATTCCTGTGTTTCCTTCCATCTCCCCCTGGTCACACAGAGAGCTGTAGGAGCAGGGTAACAGATGTTCAGAATGCCAGCTGTGAAACGAAGGAGAGAGAACAGGAATTACTTCATTCTATCTGTTTTCCCTACTTTATTTTGGTTTTGGGGAGTGGTTTTTTTGTTTGTTTTTGGTTTTGTTTTTAAAGTGATTGCTTTCACACTGAGTGTAACATGTGAAGAGTGAGATATTTGATCACTTTGACCTCTCACAAGCTTTTATAAAAAGAATATCTACATATGCACAAAAGATGCATGAATATACACAAAGATATGTATGGGAATGCAGTTAAATACATGTGTGAAAATCCATATATTAATTTACATAGAAAACCACCTAAAATGGAGATGGAAAATAACTGTCTTGTTCCACTGAACCAGTAAGAGAAGGTAACTGACACAGATACAAACACATATGGGTGACCCCCGCTCAGTGTTCAGGTCCTTACTAAGTCCCTGTCTGGAGGACTGCCTAAGTCATGGGCATAAAACAAAGAATTAGCATAGACAAGCACCAACTCCACCTTATGTCCAGAGTGCTATCAGTCTTTTATTGTCTTTTGGTGCCACAGATCCAGAACTTCTGGATGAAAGCAAAGTTCACTTCAAGCTTATCCCATGAGCATTTGAAAGGCTGATCAGTTTTATCAGCAGTAACTCGTGCAGCTGTATAAACCTGCAAGTTTCTTGATAGACCACAACAGCCTCAGTTTTAAATGATCCCCACTTCCTCAGGAAGTGCATTTGAACCTAACACACTTAAAAATTTACTTCAAATGAGAAAAAAAGATGTTTCTGTGGTAAAATAATAGTGCAAGCAGAGACCCTGTCTTCATACTTTTGCACATGCTGGAAAGGTTAGGGCTGGATTCCATCAGATGATCAACTGGGAGCTGATGCAGCCTAATATTTCTCATCAGTTTGGCTCCCTTGGCTCCTCAGACATGTGCTCCCTGGAGCTTCAGGTAGAGAGTTAGCAGATTCAGACAGACAGGATACACTGGAAAATTACTTCTTAATTCCCATAAAACGGAAATCCTGTGAATATTTCCTTTCAGGAGAGATTTGTTCCTGATTTTCAGAAGCTCATTTTATTTCTTGAAAACTCCCCATGTGACCCAAGTAATAAATAATTTTTCAGGAAGAAAATTTCATTTTCCAGTTTTCTTTAGTCCTTTGCCATTTGCTAGAGTTTCTATGTGACATCAAGAACAAAAGCACCCCAAGAGACTGGAAAGTTGGAAAAGTCTTGGCTACCTGTTCTAGGGAAAAAGTCTGGTGGGGAGAAATTCAGAGTCCTTCCTCTTTCTACTCACATCTGCTCTGTGCATCTCAGGGGATATTGAAACATACGGAATTTCTTCAATAACATTTTTCAATTCTTGCTCATTGCTATTCTGCTCGCTGTAACATAAAAATGACACACCGCTTTTCTGAATTGGTGAGAACAGCACTGCAGGTATCAGTATGATTTTAGGTCTTGGTCTATAACACAGGAAAGAGACATCTTTCCTTAGAGAAAATGTATGTACAAACATAGGGTTTGGGCAAGGAATTATGCACAAGTTTTTTTGTGAAATCGAAGGGAACAGATTAAAGTTGGGAAGAGGGGCAGAAATTTGTGAGGCAAGCCATCACACTAATGGCTTTGGATTGTAACTTGCCTACATGTGGCTGTCTCCATGGGGGCAGAAAAGATTTGCCCACCCTCCCTCCGTGGAAATTCTCTGATATATCCAAGTCACTTTTAGGGACCCCTCCAAAATCCTTTATCATTACATCCAGCTCATAAACTTTACCATGTTTGTAAATTATCCCTGTTTGTTTTTTCTTGGTTTAGCAGTTTGCACACTTAAAATAAATGCAGAGTTTTTTCCAAATGCCTGCAAAGCACTTAGAGGAAGACCTGTATTGGGGGAATGACCAGTACAACGGGCAGTTTAAATTACATATCTCTAATGTGGGCTAGGATGTGCTCTGTTTGAGCTGGGAACCTGTAGTAGCTCCACCATGAGAAGTGAACTAGATAATACATAAATAACTACTTTAATGCTCTTCCTGAAGCTCATTTGATTAAATCAGTTCAGGTCATTTTAAAAAAGCAGCAAGTTCCTTGGAGTCAGAGGGCCATGCTGACAGCAGGTCCATGGGAAATGCTGACTAGGATGGAAAATGGCTTAGAACTAACCTGAGTTTTGAGTGATCTCAGGCCAAGCTGAGCAGAATTGTGGCTGCCACAAATGATTATGACCATTCCTAACAACAGATAGGCAAGGATAAATGGACATGTGTATTGCAGTTCCAGTAGTGACTAACTTCTTTGATTTAATTAATTAGAAGAATGTTCATAGCAGTAAGTTAAAAGTACTACAGTTTTCCTGGGATGCTTGCTATCCAAACAATATTTTTTAATCGATGGCAGAGAAAGCCTGGTTTCTTACTACAATGCTATTTAAAAAAATGGAAGTGAAACATTTTTGACCCAGATTAATCATAAAGCATGAAAAAAAGAGAAATCTTCAAATTACTTAAAGGAGGTGCTAAAATTTAGATTTTAAAATAAACAAGAAAGTGGACTGTGTAAATCCTACTGTTAGTTCTTTATCTTTAAAAATTGATGCAGATTGCTCCCTTCCTTTGGCTAGAAAAGCTTCAGCTACTGCTCTACATTTGATTCAGCCAGCAGTAATCCTGCTCTCAGTAGAGGGCAGGTGATACCCACTCAACTAGTATCAACAAAACCAGTAGGACAATCATTTGATGTTCACAGAATTTCCTGGAAACCATACCCTGCAAATCATTAATAGACATGCTCCTTGTTCAGGTCAACACAGCTGTAATATTGATTTTCAACAGAACATGTCCAGATGAACTTCTTGCTAAATGTAACTTTCTTTCATCTTTCCTTTTTTTTTCCTTCTTTAATGTTGTAAAAATAATTTGAGAAAAAGAGGTTAAGAGGTAACTTGACCACATTTAAAGATATCTACACAGAGAGACAACTTCTAACGGTGCAAGGCTCTTTAATCTGCCAGACAAGTAGATTGGACGATACGGTGACTGAAAGTCAAAGCTCAACAAAATTAAACTAGAAATGCACTGTACAGGTTTAGTGACAGAGGTCAGGACAACATGCCTAGAATGTATTTTCCATCACTTGAAACCTCTGACCCAAGTAAAGCATTAGAGTCTTTCTAAGACATATGTTTCAGGTCAAGCAGAAATTGCCTGGATCCTTACAGGAATTAGTGGATATAATTCCATGGCATTGTTTAGGGAGAAGATTCATGCAGATATTTAGATTGGACTCAAAAGCAGTGATCCAGTAGGTGAATCTGCCCTTTTACTGTGCCCTTGTAAGACCCCACCTGGATACTGCACCTAGCTCTGGGGTCCTCAGCACATGGACTGGCAGGAGTGAGTCCAGAGGAGGGGCACCAAGAGGACTGGATGGGTGGAGCACTTTTCCTTTGAGGAAAGGCTGAGAGAATTGGGCTTGTTCTGCCTGGAAAGAAAAGACTTTTTGGCAACCTAATTGTGTGGCCTTCCAATATCTGAAGTCCAAAAGAAAAACCTTTTGCAAACACAGAACAAGGGAGATACAGGACAAGGCTTCAAACTGAAGGAGATTTAGTTTTGATGTTAGGATAAAATTCTTTGCTGTGAAGTGGTGAGGCCATGGAACAGGTTGATCAGAGAAGCTGTGAATTCCCCATCCCTGAAAGTGTTTAAGGCAGGGCTGGATGCAGCCCTGAACAAACTAATCTATTGGAAGGTGTTTCTGTTCATGGCAGTGGCGTTAGAGGATCGTTAAGGTCCCTTCCAATACAAACCATTCTATGATCTTTATCTCTGAAGCAAAAAATTTAGAAAATGTTCAAAGACTTGAGACACAAAGGAAGTATTTGTGCTATCTGAAAGTCTGGATATGAGTTTTAACATCTTCTAAGAATTACATTCTTGGGCAGAGAAGAATATTGTAGAGTATCTTAAATTTATTTCCTTCAAAATATTGTTCCTATTCTCCTCAAATCATATGTTGTGTTGGATAGAATCATAGGTATCTCCGTCTTCAGTAGGCCCTTTAGGCATTCTTTATAAATCAGTGAAAAGAAGTAGTTGTTTTGAGGGCATGATTCACCTACTTCTAACATCTCTGTGTGAAACAGACAGACTGCTAAATATGCTCCTGTATTCCCAGTGATTACATGGTCATAGAAGGGCAAGCAGATTTAGATGCCTAAATTCAGATGATGGGTTTCAGTCTTACAGTACAAAATACACGGGCATCAGAATTTACACTGATTTTGGTTTTCACAAAGGGGATCAGGTCATTTAATTCACCTTTACTCTCTGTTTCAGAGATTTGGTCTTGTTGAGAGTCAGAGGAGAATCTGCAACTTCTCCTAAACTTACTTAAACTTTCTGATATTTTCAGTGGCAAAATGCAGGAACTTTATAGCAGAAAAGGTTATTTGAGCATGAATGAAGATACTAACAGAATTTTTTAAAATAACTATATGTGTGTTCTGAGCCTAGTACAAAGTCCCCCAAAGGGAAAAAAAAAAAAAAAAAAAGACAATTAGTAAGCTGTAAAAGAATCAGAGATAAATTATGATTCTTGAAGTTTTTTAATGTTCTAAACTGAATAGTTTTCACTGTTCAATTCCTTAATTTTCTTATTTTCTTCTTCCAGTTCCATCCCACTTAAAAAAAAATCAGTAACTGTGATTGTTTAGAAAAAGTAAGGAAATTCTTGAGTTCTTCTGGCTTATTGGATTGCTTTGCTAAAGAGGATAAATGGGCCATAGTGTGGTAACCTAGTTACAATTGTTATTTATGGAAGCTTCTGTTCCAGTCAAATTAGCTTGTCAGTAAGGCAGAGAAACAGTGCACACAATTTCAAAATGCTATATTTAGAAAGTAAAAGTTGTAGGAAAAGCAGAGTGATAAGCTATTTTCCTTGTGTGAAAGAATAGATAAATGTGTCACTAGTTGTGGCTTTATAATGAACATTCATGTAAGCATTCACTTTAAGTTTCATATAGACATACAGCCTTGGCACCATTTTTTGGATTTGACCATTTAATTTTGCTATTTAACACACTTTTAGCATAACATTCCTGCTGTAATTTATACTCACCACTGATGATCTGCTCTGAGGCATCAATCCTCCTGGATTAATGAGCAATATTTAGAAATGTTGCCTGAAGCTCCGACTTGGGTGCAAGCTGATAGGTGGCAAAAGTTTTGACCAGTGGGTCCTCTGGAGTAGATCCTTTCTCCCCCTGCCTCAGCTGAACATGCATGCTGGCAAGCTGCAAGATCCATAGCCAGATTCCCATCAGTTCCTTTCTCTTATATACTTCCCATTCTATAGACGGGTATAAATCAATACTCTTCCTTCTCTAGCAATGCTAGTAGCCCTTTTATGGGCTAAAATGGAAAAATCCTTATTGGGCAAAAGTGATTAGAAGCGATCAAGCACCCCTCCTTATTAAGGTTGTGCTTACCAGCAAGCCATTCAAAGGAACAGCCAGAGTTCATTGAGAAAAACCAATTTCAGAATGATTTCTAATTGTATTCCGTAAATTTGCAAAAGCTTGTAATATGGAGATGCTTAGATGTTCTACGATATTTCCAAATTGAAATAATGATTCTAAACTGAGAAAAACTTAAGCAAGGCCATTTGTATGTCATTTGAACTGCACAGTTTGATACCTCCCAATGATCCTGGACCTTAAATGTTGACAGGAAAATCAGAGGTGGCAGACAGCAGAAATTTCTTTTCAGCTGACCTGCATGAAAATGGAAAAAAAATAATAGTCTGGGGTTTATGTAGATCATGGTTCAGATTTGCTCTCTTATAGAAGCATTTTTAAAAAGAAAAATTATTCATCAGATCCTTCAGATGTCATTCATTGAACTCCACACTGCCTATAAATAATGTTGAAAGGTGCATCTTCAGCAGAATCTCCTTCTCATGTAAGCTAACCTTGCAAACAAGCGTACATTTATTCATGAAGCCACAGAATGGCTTGGGTTGGAAGAGAGCTTGATAATCATTTCATTGGAACCTCCCTGCCACAGGCAAGGATTCCACCCAATAGACCAAGTTGTTCAGGTCCCCACCCATCATGGTCTTGAACACTTCCAGGGACAGAGTATCTAAAACTTCTCTGAGTAACCTGTTCCAGTGCCTCACTACCTTCACAGTAAAGAACCTAAACAAAATTTCTACTCTTTAAGTTTAAAACCACTCCCCATTGTCCCGTCACTATCTACTCACTTAAAAAGTCATGCTACCCCTTTTTAATAAGGCTGTTTAAGTACTGCAAGGTCTCAGTAAGTGCTGCCCAGACCATTCTTCCTTTCTCTTGTCCCAACAACCCCAAATGTCTCAGCCAGTCTTCATAGGAGAGGTGCTTCAGCCTTCTGATCATCTTCTGGACACACTCCAACAGGTCCACATTTCCCTTGTGCTGAGGGCCCCAGAGCTGATGCAGCACTGCGGATGGGGTCCCAGCAGAGCAGAGCTGAGGCGCAGAATTCCCTCCCTCACCCTTCTGCCCAGGCTGCTTCAGGTGCCACCAAAGATGAGGTGATCACACACTGTTGGCTCATGTTCGGTGTTTTATCCATGACAGCCTCCAAATCCTTCTCCACACGGCTTTCAATGTATTCTTCTCCCCGTCTTTACTCATATCTCAGATTGCCCTGACCCAGGTGCAGCACCTTCCAGCTGGCCTTGTTGAACATAATGAAGTTCTCAAGGACCCATTTCTTGAGCTTTTCCCTGGATGATATTTCTTTCCTTTCTTGTGTCAACTCCGTTGATGTATTGTCAAAGAGCTGCTCTTTACATCCTTGTGCATCTCCTGAAGACAAAGCAGTAAAATAATGGTTTTTTGCTTGTGAAACTTTGGCTGAATTTAGGTTGTCCAGAATTCTCTACAAAGAGAAATCAGCATTATCATTACACTGCAAAAAGTACAGTCGCCAACATGGGTTAGACACAGGGCATTTTACCTGTGAAAGTACTGTGTGTAACAAGTACTGTGTGTAACAAGTACTGTGTGTAACTGTGCTGAACAAGTACAGCAGCTGTACCAAGACGCACATTCCTTGTGAAAAAGGAGTGGAGACCTAGGAGATCTGTAGACACCTTTAATATCAGTGTCCAGTGAAACACATGTTTCTGTGCAGCTGGCATCAAAATGACGACACCATTACACATTTTCATGTCTGAGATGAAGTTGTTATCTTGCCTTTTGCACAACAGGTATGAAGAAGATGATCTTAGCTGAGTGAGACTTATCCCTTGCAAGCTCCTGCTGCAGCTGATAGAGAGAGCAATTTAGAGCAGGCACCTAAATCAACATCTTAGTCTTTGGAGGATCCTGTTTCATTCCATTGGCTATTGTGGGGGACTAAAGAAGATGTAAAACTGGATTTAGCTTTTGTGACTGCCTCTATCCAACTTGAAAACATTGACTGAAAACTTCATTCAGCATCCTAAGATTCTTGCAATAATGAAGTGTTTCTGGCCTTCTTTGTGACACTGAGAGAACATATTTAATATTGTTCCCTATTCATAAGCATCTGCCATACACTTTCCAGTTGTAGCACTTCTCTTGCCTCCACTGGGAGAATAGATGGCTTGAATTATTCACCACTGTTTTGATAGCAAACTCTGTCATAGCTTTTATAGCTTAATTAGGCACATAATATTTTGATTTAAATATGGCCCATTTATCTGCATTTATTTCATGTGGGACGCATCTCACCTAATTTTAATTATAAAATTGTTTGCAACCTAGTCAAAGGGATTCTCTGCAAAGTTGATGGAGAAGATCAAGCATCTCCAGAGTGCAACAAATGGAGTTTTGTAATGGATGAGCGTTTGTAGTACATGGAATGAATAGCCTTTGGGAGGTTTTGAAGAGTAGATAAATATTTATTACACATCTTTGAAGCATTTGTCATGAGAAGACCTAGTTCCACTTCTGGAATTTTGGAATCCACTTAGATATGTCATAAAGCAACAATAATGAGCAGTAATAATTTATCAGACTGCACTGGATACCTTATAATTAAAAAAGGGGTTTTTTTTGTATTTATCTGTGCTACTGTTTTTTGGATCCTGCTGTGTTTTTTGCAGCAGTGTTTTGCCCTAATTCTTGTTGCCTATATTTGAAAAAGCTTTATGCACCACATTTCTGCCTTACAATGAGGAAAGAACCCCAGGTTACACATAAAGCATTCACAGAAATTGTAAGATTTAAACACTGAGGTTCTTTTGCAAGTATTTCTATCACAAACAACAGTTTCAGTCCAGAAATCAAGGCATCTTTTTCTCTGGGGAAAATGTTTCGAGTCAATCACAGCCCTGTGAATAGGAAGGTAATTGGAACAGATGCTGCTTTTTTTTTTTTTTTTTTTAATATTTTTTTAATAATGCATTTCAGCAGTAGAGGAAGTATTTGTATTCTAGTTAAAAATTTAAAATCAAAGGGGGGATAACAGAATGGGAGAGAAATAGTTGTAGGGGGAGGGGAAAGATCTCCAAATAGCTATAAAAATATTGAGAAAGTTTTTGAAAAGAAAAGTTACTTCTGCATGGAAAGCAAAGTAAGGAAAAAAAACCATAGTGAAGCAATCAAATACATAGGTTTTTATTGTGATTGAATAATCAACTTCCTATATGGGCTATTTCAAGATCAATACAGATATAAAGATCTCATTTGATGCAGTTTTGCTGCATTACAGCAAAAAGGAAATAACAAAAAGGAAGAGTATTTCACACAGTGGTTTGTAGCCTGAAGCCCCCTGAGTCTGCATTGCAAAGCAGCCCAAAAAAGTGTTCATAAACTTATTTTTGAAACACCTGCTGCCAACAGAAGGCATATGGATCCTTGAAAATGCAGATATTACCTGGAAGAATAGCTCCAAAGGCATGCTTTATCTATCAAAAAGTTATACAAAGCCAATTTGATCTACAATTGGCTTTCCCATCAATGAGATAGGAACAGAGTGAGGCAAAAATATATCCCTGATTATTCCTTAGGATTTTACAGTTTAAAGTGTCTTCTTATGGCAACAGAAACTCTTAACACATATAAACAGGGGTTTTCACATAATCCCATTTCTTTTTAATTTTGACACAATCATTTCCTGGAAGAAAAATAATCTGTTAGCATCTGGCATTGAAGGAGCTGGAGTTTTTGCTGTTATTTTCAGTTGCTTTTTGTTTTGTTAAACACAGAACAAGTTTAATAAAACCTGTCTCAGTTATAGAATTGCCTGCTGGTATAATATGAAAAAAAATTATGGCAACAATTTGAAGCCTCATTAAAAATTTAAATCTGATATCATGTACAAAAGAATTTTGACTGCTGCTTAGGCAAGATCAGCAGATGACTGCATATTGCTTTAAAAAAGGAAAGATCTTGACCTTTAATGGTAACACCAATGGAGGAGCTAAGGACTCTTCATCTAGAAGTACCATTTGGTTTTTACCTTTTCTTCTGTTATATTTCTTTGGAAAATATTATGAAAGAAGAACAAATTTAAGATGCTCTAAAAATATTCTGCTGCAATTAGCAAACAATAAATGATGCTGTTCTAAAAATGCCAAAGATGCCGTTTTTATACTGCATTATTGTAACATCTGCCCTCTGCAGGTTTCTACAAGGAGGAAAAAGAAAAATATCACAGTTCTTAATTAAAAGTTCTTTTAAGAGATAAGATAAAAGGTATTAAACATTTATGCCCCAGGTGCACCAGGATTGATTTCCTTTTTAGGTAACTGTGTTTAGAACTGGCATACACTAAATAGTTATTCTCAAAGATCTTGGTGCCATGCAGATGGTGGCAGCCTCAGGACAAGACTTTCAAAGCTCCCAGTTGTGTTTTGAGTGACCCCATACCATGTTAAATGGAACAAGAGTTGTTGCTGAGACAGATGAAGCTCTCCTCTCAGTGTACAGCAACAGTACAGAGCGCAGTGGAGAAATCAAATCTTGCAGTCAAGATCTCTGTTTATACAAGGATTGAAAGACATCACATGAAACTGAAATAAAATTTAAAAACAGAGCTGACCTTTCTGGATGAGTGCCTGAAGGATATCTGAACCCAGTAGGAATGCAAAGATCAACGTATAGGGCTCAGAGCTACTTTACATGTTCACCAACTGTAAAATCTGCAATTAAGTGCCAGAACTTGTTTCAGCGGTTTGAGTTACCTTGAACAAAATATTCAGGAAACAAATTCTTTGAGATGTGTTTTCACTTCCTTTTGAGGGAAGACTTCAGTATTGTCTTCTCTTCTGACCTTAAGAAAGAACTGGTAATTCCATGTAAAGGCTACAGTTAGTATGGATCTCTAGGAAATAGAAATATAGGCAAGAAAACTCCACCTCTGATGAAACAGTTTGATTTTCTTTTAGCTATCAGTTAAAGTATTTTAATTTTGACTCTCACAAAAATATGAAAAATTCTGCGAGAAAATGAGATTCTTGTTTAATTACAGATTTTTTTTTTTTTTTTAAGGAGAAGAACAAAAAAATGCAAAGAGTGAAAATTGTTTAGACAACGCATTCTGTCATATCATCCTAAACTCAAGAACCCTTCTATTTTGATAGGTTGATGGCCCAGGACTTTTCTTCAAGTTCAGATACACAGACATAGACACACACACACACATGCGCACACACACATACACACATTCTGTATATCTTGAGTTCTTTTCAGAAGCTAAAATATTCTCTTCAGAACCCAAAGAGGGAAATGAGTGTATTAGGATGTGAATAGTCTTATCCTATAGTCAATGTCTAAAATTGACAGATGAACTGACATGCTCCCTGAAGGTGCCCAACCTGGTCACTGGCTGGCTCAGATTCAGACATCAGCACTGTGGTGAGACAGCTTCTATTCATGGCTTCCAAGAGTAATTCAATTGAAATCAACACACAGAAGCCATGCTGGCAAGTTGACAGAAAGAATTTTGAAAATAATATTCCTTTTGTCTTTGCTTTCTTCTTAAGGAAACTCATAGGAACGGGAAGTAATTCTCATCTAGCTGAGACAGCAAAAATAAGATAAATGGCACTTATGGAAAGATGAATGGTGATAATGTGAAGAGACCTGAAAGTCTGAGCTGCAAAACGGATGGAATTTGGGACATGGTGGTCATGGACAGATATTCTTATGGACTTGGTCCTTTGAGTTGCACAGTCCATCTCCTGCCTGCTGACAGAGAGACAGCACCAGTTCTGTGTGTTCTTAAGTCAATGCCAGAATTTTACATTTTAAATGGCAATATTATCGTCTACTTCACAGACTAATTCAATCTCTTTCAGACAATGCAAGGACTGTTGAGTTAATCCCTCTACTTTTATCAAAGTTTTCCAGAGATTTCCTTAACTTTACTGGGTGAAGAGATGCAACAGGCAAGACACCTCTGAAACAATACTATTTCCTCTAAAATATGGCATTTCTGTTTCACTACTAAATTATCCTTTAGGCCAACCTGACTTCTTCTCATTCTCTTTACAACGTGGCAATAAATGTATGTTATATTCACTGTATTTCTTTCTTCAGGACAGAGAGTAGAAAAACACAAAACCCATTTCTTTGATGAATCGTGAGTCATTGGATATTAATTGTATTATGCAATAATATTTGTTCTTTCATAGGAGTCACATTCCCTTCTAAATGCTCAGGATTTTTGTAATTAAAATTCAAAGTTTGAATGAAAAGGTCGTAAGCTAAAAGTGGATATTGACTTTCATGCATAACCATGGTGACAACCACTTACCTGAGAAACACTTGAACTCATGTCACTGCTTAGTGTTTTTCTGGCAATGAAGAAAAAAAGGTTCTGTAATCCCAGTGTCATCTATCACTTTTGGTCTCTAATAAAAGTGATGTTTCCCTTTGGAAAAAGACAACTAGATGGATTATGCTGGGAATAGCTTGGGTCATCAGATCAGCTTGCCAAGATAGTGGTACACAATGGGGATGACAAATTTCCATGCCACTAATGAGTTTAGGGAACCCTCTGTGTTCTCAACCAGTTGGAGTTGCTGGTTCAGGTCCAGTAAAGTGTGGGTCAAAAAGAAACGCATCAGAAAGATATACAGTGAATCAGCTCACCAAAAAAAGCAAACCCAGCAGCTCTTTATGACAATTTGACCAACTCTTGAGCAGATTAGAGGCACCTTCCTTTTCAACATGACCTTAACAAGACGTTTGAATTTTCAAACTGTGAGATTCTTAGCACAATTATTATCAGAGCCAGTTCATTCCGGTTGCTTTAATGTTGCAGTGATATCTGTGAGGTTTTGTAGTGTTCAAAATTCCAAATTATGTATGTTTTGAGTTCAGACAATTGTAATGAAAATGTTATTTTTGTCAGTGTAAAGAAAATTAAAAAAAAAAAAAGGATCAGTAAACTCAGTAAACTTAAATGAACTAATTTGTAAGAATTACAAGAAAGTGGGATGGTAATAAAGATTATTTTGTAAGAAAATGTAAGAATTTATTTAGTATTTTGATAAAATACTATGATATTTCATAGAAAAGCAAGACCTGGCTTATTTATCTCACGTAAAGCATCAGGTTAGAAATGTGAGCCCAGACAATGACAAAACACAGTATTTGAGACAATGTTTGAGAATCCACAAAGTTTCAAAGAAATGAGTAGAATGTTTTTTGTGGGTAATGGACTTTCAGCTTATGGAAAACATCCAGCAGGGGGAGAAAGGAAAAAAAAAGAGAAAAATGGTTGGTCTAAGAAATAAAAAGATAAAAAGTGGCTCAATTTTCTTACCTTTCAGCAAGAGTTACAGTCAGAGGAACATATTTCATTTCTGGAACTGCAAATCAAACCTACAAGTTTAGAGCTGTTTTGAAAGTTTATTCTAGCCTAAACTTTACCTTTTATTTATTTTTCACTTTGAAGAAAATACTCAACAATAAGGCCTTAAATACGTGAAGATAGACTAGATTTTAAAAAATTAGAAAGGAACAGGATTTATTGTGGCATTTTATTCTGAGAATTGCTATTCATGCTGCTTATCCTGTCAAAAATGACAGCAGCAAAGGGTCATTGGTTCAAAGAAGACTGTGATTTATATTTACATTTATATGGCAGCTCTTATCCCATAGGATTTGCAAGCACTAGGCACAACCACACAAACATGTAGTCCATAGACTTTTACTGCATCATCTGTTTTGTCAGGATTGTCAGAGAGAAGGCAAGACAATATTTTACACAAACACAAGGAGGAATTCAGAAGAAAATAGATATTTTTGAAAAATAGTGAATACCTCGATATCCAAAACAACCCACTCACATACATTTGATTTGGAATTACATATTAGTAAACAGTTAAAAGAGTGAAATATCTGCATAACTTTCTTGAAAACCCATGTTTATGAAACTGCCTTGTTTACTCCATTCAACCAGAGAACTTGTGTTTGCTCTTCATTTGCTTTGATCTAAGACAAGAAGATAAAAAGAAGGGAAAATTTTTGGGTTCATTCAGACCAGTTCAGCTTTTCATCCAGAACTGTCACTGACTGAATTGGGAGTTTGCATCAAAATGTATTTTAGCATAGTTTAGTGATGAATTATTTATACTTTGTTTTTCCAGAATGCAGCTGCCAACAGAGATACTGTAAAAACCACAAGTCTTTGTAGACTAAGGGTATTATCATTTTATATGCTTATCATACAACTGCAACTCATGACACCAGCTTTATCTAGACAGGTGTCAAATGCACCTGAGCAACTCCTGGTCTGGGATCTGAAGGAGAAATGTAGCACATGCCAACAACCATGCACAAATCCCTTTATTTTTTATACTGAAACCACTTAGTTGCAAGACACACAGCACAATGGAAACAACTCTGATATGAGAAGAGCTTAGCATTTAGCTGACCTTCAAATTACCAGAAAAAGCTTCAGTCAAGATCTTCTCATCTCCTTACCAGCAGATTGATTGCATGGCCTAGCTGCTTTGGAAATGCAACCCAAACTTCAGAGAACCTTTGGGAGGAAAATGACGAGAAAATATACAACTGTGAGACAAATTAAAACTCCCACTCATCAGCACTGACCACTTAACCAGACACTAGAGAACATTAAATTTTTACACATCCGCCACATTCCCATTTGGATTCCAAGGTTAAAATGATGTGACTTTTTTTACTACCTTGGTTTATAGATAATATAAAACTTAGAATTGCAGCACACTAATTCATAAAAAAACCTTTCCTTTCTTTAGCAAAAAGAGAAAAATAAATGCTGTGTGCTATGTCAGCTGAAAAAAGTTTTGCTCAGGCAGTTGCAGTTTTTACTAATGCAGATACAGTAAACATAATAAATCCTTATAAAAATTCAAATTCCCATGCTCTCTGAGCCATTGCAATCCATTTTTTTATTTCCCTTCTAATCTATAATTTATTCAACTCCAATCTCTTTTTTCCCCCTCAAATCAAAAGACCTCCTGGTGTAATGGGTCTATAATTATATTGCAACCCAGTATGGAGTAATATAGAACTATAATGTTATATATCTAACTGCATTTATTAAACCACACATTAATATATAATGGCAGTTACATTAGATTAGGCCAGATTTGGTTAGATTAGATTTTGCTTGTTATCAATGGCAACCATTTGATTTACATGCCATTCACTTTCTGAAAGCCCTGGGGTGCCATGGGGGTGACGCAGGTAGATGAAGGAAGTGTAATTCCTGAGGTGCATTCTCCTTACGTGGATAAGGACACCATAAGACAAGCGTTAAGATCTCTCTCAGATGCTGTGGAAACTACCTGTCCTTGTGCAGATGTGAGAGGTATAAATAGCCCTGGGCAGAAAAGGAGCAAACTGTGCTGGGTAGATTGGCCAAAACTCTGCAGTGAAAATGAGAGCAGAGAAGCAGGAGGGATACTGTTGAATTTTACTCTGAGAAACTGGTGCAGAACCTCCTTCTATCTAAGCAGGAGCATCAATAGGAGCAAAATCACTGGTGCTTGGCCTGGAATATGAATTTTTCTTGGTCAGGGCAGGAGGTATATCAAAGACAACTTCCTGCTCAATGCAGCATGCCAGTGCCCAGATAAAAGATGCCAGGTAAGTACAGGCATGGCATGGTCAGACACTCATCTCAGAGAGCCCCTTGAAGGGATCTCATCTGGGTTTGCTTCTTTTCTCTGCCACAGCAGGCAGAGACACAATGTGGGGAGCACCAGCTCCTCACAATCTTAGTTTTTTTCACAGTACAATGGATCCTCACTTCAGTCAAACCCTAGAGACAGATTTAAATTCTTCCTCATGGATTTCCAATAAGGCACCATTCAAATGTTCTGCTGAATTTGTTTGGCCTCCAAAGTAGATGCACTAAATCCATTTCCCCTTAGACCACTATCTCTTGATGTAAATTATTTCCAGTAGTTCCTAGATTTTAAAATGAGACTCTTCTAATGTAGTATTTTGTAAATTTTTTGTATTTTGTACAAATTTGCCATTTTTCATAACATGCATGGAGTTCATCTTTGAAATTATGACTGTCTAAAATATATTATAAAGCATCCCTTTTAGGTTAGGAAAGTGCCTAGCATTCAGGGAGTTTTTTTTTCCAGTTAGATAGGAATAGAAACAACTGGACCTTATTTCTAAGTCTAAATTTGATTACTGTATACCTTTTAAGTATAGCAGAACTGCATCTCTTCCTGCTAGGCCGAAGAGGTCCCTATTGCCACACTTTTCTATTACTTTTTTTTTCTTTCTTTATCTAGAGTTGGGATTAAAAGTACAAGAGATGGAGTTTCGTGTTTGGATTCAGTTGTTTATTAATTTTTATCTGTGTTTAGCACTTCTAGCTAAAAAGCTAAAAATTTAGAAATGGTGATGTATTTCACTCATTACAAGGTCTTTTAAAATCAAATAGTCCCATTAAAAACTAACACTTAAATTATTTTTACTTTTGACTCAATGGCCAAGCATCTGTGACCCACAGCGCAGCATTTTCTATCTAATTAAAAGTACTACTTAAACTCAAAAAGAAGAGGGACAAGAAGAAATGAAAAACTTTCACTCTAAAACCTTCGTATTGTCCCATACCTATTACTGTATTTTAAGCCCCCAAATTTCAAATTTTTCACTATGTGATATTATGCACTTTTATTCAAATTGCACACTAGTGCTTTTAGTTCTATTATTTAATTTTGGAAACCTTCTTCAAGGTCTCAGGTCAAAAGGAGTGTTCTTTTGAGAGCCAGTGCCTGACAGCACAGAAAGTTCAAAAACTCCCAGATTTTAGGGTTCCAACACTTCTCCATGCAGAGTCTAAGAAATGCTCACCACCTTCTCTTTGCTGAGCTGAACAGACTGAAGTCCCTGAATATGGCATTGTGTTCTAGGATTGTCTTTGCCTTTGTCACTGAAGACTTGAGGAGGCTTGAAGGTAGAGATGGGTGGGCCAAAAAACCCCAGTGATAGCAGCAGAATTCTGTTTACCAAACAACATATTACCTTTCCCTAGGTGGAAGGAGATTAACTGTGTGAATATAACAGAACAGTTTTATAATCACAGAAGGATCCACAACAGCATTGTCTTGCAATATGTAATGCAGAGGTGCTTCACTTGATAGCACTGGGAAACCTGTGACCCAAGGAAAGAGTGTGACCTATGGCCATGAGTCATGGTCTCTTTCTTTGGCATCTCTTGTCCTTCAGAATGACCTTGAATATTGCATTTCATCCCCTTTTTAGCTTTGAGCAAAGAAAGCTTTCTTTGAGGGTTCCCTGAATACATGGCTTTGCTTCAGGCAGTACCCTTGATCTCCACGAAATTTTAAGGACTCGAAATCCCGACTGTAACTGACACATGGTCAAAACCTCTGTGGAATAGAGCACCTTGAAAGGAGTTTCACATGGCTGCACAGAAATCACCCCCTTCTTACATCTCAGAGTAAAGAATGTGGTTGGCTTTGTCTCCTTGATAGCAGTCAGACTGTACTAAAGCAATAGCATACTCCACCCGCTCCAAGCTGATGTGGGTAGTTTGCGGGGGCTCAACTGGTAGAAATTACACTTGCAGATAACTTTTAGTTTTCTAAATGCAGGATCACGCCAGCTAATAGTTTCTCACACCTGTTTTGTAAGTTTGTACAAGAAGTTCAACTTTCCACTGTGTATTTTTGGTTTTTGTTTTTGTTTTTTTTTTTAAAGAAAACAGCCCACTAACCTATCATTCTTTCCAAGGAGAATTTTGTAGAACTTCAGGTCATGGAAGTGCTTCCAAATGCACTCAAATCTCCCTGACCTTCAAGGTTTTCATAACTGATCATCATTCATGGACAATTCATGAGTGGTTTTCTGTTTCTTTGGCTGAATTTAAGAGGTAAAAAAAACGCAGAGACTGTTCTTCTGGTGAGAGATGTCTTTTGGCCAAACTGCAAGTTCAGACAAGATTTAAAACAGTTACATTTTTAAAGTGCTGAAGAAAATGTCTTTTTTTTTTCAGTTGTACTTTATAGAATAAAAAAAGAGTATGTAATTCATTTTTCTTTTTTATATTTGAGTATTTTCCACAGTAAAGACCTCAGTGGGCATCTCTGGTGTTCATCTGTGAAACTGATATTATATGAAAGAGGCAGTGACAGGCGAGAAATGTCTCTTTCCAGAAAAAGCATTTTCAAGGACTGGTTTACTGCTCTTACTGGTTTAGTACAAGCCTTGGAACTCAAGTGACTTGTAGCTCCTTGTGTGGCGGCTGGGATCTGACTTGGGAGTTTGGGTGGGAAGCCAGAAATTGAGCTGGAGAGGATGCAGACCCAAAGGGCAGACTTGGTGATGAAAAGCTACAATTAAATAGCCTACGGCTAGATAATTGCAGGTGATGTGAATCAATTCCTTAGTAATTGATGGATTACTGATAGTCTTGTCCATCCTTTTAACTCTAGGTTTCTGCAACCATGAGGTTGGCATAAATCACCCGTAACACTGAAGGCTCTAAAACAAATAGTTGGTGTGTAGGATGCAGGAAGTCTATAGACAAAGTCCTGTTACTAAATCTGTCTCTGCACTGCTGATATAATATCCATGCACACCATAATTGCTTAGCAAAATAGCTAAACAGCAATTTTAACTGAGGAAACATATGAAATATGATAAAAGCATAGAAGGTTTTATGGACATAATCTGAGCATTGAAAGAATGGAATGTCTTCTTACATGTACTCCATACGTTATTTTTTTTTTAACTCTAGCTGTAGGGTAGGTAGAATTAAAAGAAAAAAACTAACAAAAAATAACCAAAACCAAGAAAAAAATAAACCATCAACTCCCCCACAAAAAAACCTCAAAACCAAAGTAAAATAAAAAATAAAATAAAATTTTAAAAATAAAAACAAAAAACCCACTATAAGACATCTAGTAGGAGTGCAATGTTTGAGAAATGTTTTGACCAGCAAATTAGGAACTGTTTAGGCTGTTCACATGAGTCAATACGTCATTTGCCTTAAAAATAAGTGACAAGCCCAGCTGATGTAATTGAGTCCAGTGCTAAGATGAATGTTCAGACCTGTGGAAGCCTGAAAACAGAATACTTCTGCAGATCCATAACGGATTCATAATAAAACCTTAGGAATTCAAGGGTAATAAAGTCTAATAAAAACTAAGCAAGTGGAAAAATATTCAACTGTTAAATTTACTTGAAGATTGCAGTTACATTCTATTGATTGTAATGTTTGCACTTTTGCGGGTAACAATCTGACCATGAATCTTGCTTATTAAGTCTGGTTTATTTTATTACTGGTCTTGCCTCTTTCAGGACTGAAGGTGAGGGGGGGTGAGGATGCAAACGAGCAAACTGTGACATTTAAGGAAATTGATCTGAATAACAGAAGTACTAATGCCTATCCTGCAGTGTACTAAAGCCTGACATATATTGGTGCGGAATTCCCTCTGCCTGACTAAGGCTAAGGCACCTCGTCCTAAAGGAGCAAGCAGAAAGCCAATCTAACCAACCAAAAGCTCTTCCTTGTTCTTTAGAGAACTCCATGGGCTTCAAATATTCAAATCCAGATATTCTTCAAAACTGGGACCAGATTGTCATAGATATGCCTGTTGTTGCATGCAGACACTGTCAATTTGCTCAAAGAGAAAAATGATGCAAAGAAACCCATTTAAATGCACGGTATAGTCATGTGTACAATGGCTGGAAAACACTCAGGAGCAGGTGGCTGGGTACTGGATCTCATTAACACCTGGGTCAGATTGCAGTTGATGCTAAGACTTGAGTAAGCTAGGTCCATGAGCCCTGGCTTTAAATGAAGGGACATTGCTGTCACCCAGCCTTCCCTAAGGCCCACTGGTAGTGTAAGAAAGATGTGCAAGGAGGAAGGGACAAACGGAAGGAAAGAGAGCAGGGAAATTTAAGCAGACTCTGTCCAGCAAGGAGCACCATAAAATAGTACAGAACCATACCCCTGCTTAAAAAAAAATTAAAAAAAAAAAATCCATAAACTTCCTCATCCACAGAGGTTGCGCACTTGAAGAACTCTTTCTTGTTTCTCTAACCTTCAGGTCAAACCAATTTTACCCCCTCAGAGTTACTCTTTTTCTTACCCCGAAGATTAAAAATTAACTCCCTCTACCTAAGTAAGGATATGCTACTATTTATGCCACTATTTAAGACAACATGCTATGTAACATAATATTGTGGAAATATTGTTAGTGAACCTAAAAACTAAGAAAAGGTGAATTCCCTAATAGAAAAGATTACAGTAATTTCATGATTATAAGCTGCACCATTTTGACTAAAGTTTTGGTCTGAACACGGAAGTACGACTTGTATTCTGGAGCGGCTAATATATGAAAAAAGTTCAGAAATTTGCCAACCGGAAATGCGAGCATGCAGCAGCCCCGAGTCGAGCCTGCCCTGCCCTGAGCAGGGCCAGGGTCGCCCCTGGTGGCCGCGGGGGAGCAGGGTTGGGGCCGGCGGGGGAGGGGGGAGCCGTGCCAGGCCGGGGCAGCTCCCTAGTGGCAGCGGGGGAAGCTGGCCTGAGCCAGCACAACCCCGAGCCAGTAAACGCCGCGTTCCCGCGATTCTGTTACTAATTGGCAACTTTGTGAAAGTTGCACGCGGATCCTCACTGTGAACGAAAATGCGGCTTATAATCTGGTGCGGCTTGTACATGGAGGAAAAACGAAATGTTGCTGACACCCCAGACGTGTGGCTTATAATCAGGTGCAGCTTGTAATCATGAAATTACTGTAATTGTCTGAGCAGTCTTTAAAGGTACATTTTTAAGGTCTACATTTTTACGTTCATTTCCTGAAATTCTGGGTTCATTAAATATCAGAGGTGACACATACTGCGCCTTACTGTGACTCTAAAAATAAGAAGCTATTCATAGGTACTGCACAAAATAACACACTGTGCCAGTGTCTACCGTGAGCAACTCCTGGGTCTTTTTCAAGTCTGATTTTCTCTTTTTATTGATCATACTGCTTCATACGGCTTCTAAAATAAAAAATAGCCCAAATTTATATTCATTTTAAGTTTGAGTGACAGCTCAGGTACCAATCAGATTCAACATGCAAGTAGCCTAATATGGATCAGACAGTAGTGGATTATTAGGAAATATGGATGATGAAATTTTTGGAGATTTGCTGACTCTCTGAGCAGAAGCCTACTTCTGGACCATCCTATTTAATTGTCCCTGCTGGACTCATCCTTCAGGAAGATCCCTGTAGTTTTTACAGACTCTTTATTACTTATCTCCTTATCATCCTGTGGCAATGAGTTTCACATTTAATTTTGTGATTGGTGGGGTGAGGAAGGGAGTTTTGACTTGGTTTTAGCATGTTTTCTAACAATTTTTCTGGGGCCTTCCTAGTTTTTGTACTACAAGAACCAGCAATAAACCCTCTTTATTCCTTAAGGGTACCAGGGTAATTACTTTTTCTACATGCATATCTATAGATAGACGGAGGTATAGGGAGCATATCTGCTGTGGAGAACTCATTTTATAATGTCTTGAAAATAATACTTCATTCTTAATATTTAATTTGCCTCTCACTGGGCTCAAAGTCATATTACTGCTACTATTATTGCTATTATTGCCATTTCTATTATCATTAGGAATTAGTGTTCTCACCTGGGCAAGGAGAAACCTTTAGCGTGAGGAACAATTTGAGGGTCTGTATAAAAAGTTTGAAATACAGCCCCTCAGCTAGCACAGCCTCTATGAAATGCAGAGTTAGAAATGACTAGCAGCTTCCTATTCAGCAAAAGAATCAGGTTGTGTTTGGGTCAAAGCTTTTCACCCTGAACTCCAGATAAAGAGCTCCAGGCTGTAACAGTCTTATCCTTGTGCAGGCTTTCAGATACTTGGCTTTTCCATTTTACTATTCTTATGATATTCACCTTTCTAAATGTAAGTAGATTTCCAAGGAGGGCTTTGAAATCCCTCTATGAAACTTTTAAAATATCTGTGGACATCTTGAAGTCTTCTTTACTTGGGATCATCTACTTCTGTTTTGATGTGCTCTTATTATTCCCTTCAGTTTCTGTTTTCCAGACAGCTTGCTCTGCTTTGGCAAACCTTGCTCCTCACTGAGGCCCTTTGAATCCATTCCATTTGTGCTGCAAAATCTCTGGAGAGGCTGAGAGCAGATGAATGCCATGCCCTTCTCCTCAACACATTTCAAAACACTTAACAAAGAAGGTCAGTATCATTTTTTCCCTTTCTGTAGATAAGGACAGTGAAACAGAGAGAGAGCAAATGGCTAGTCTCACTTACCAAGGAAATCAATGACATAGCTAATGCCAGATGTCTTAGACCCAGAGACTAGTTCTAGGTGCTGGCTGAGGGAATGTAGTCCTTAGCAGCAATTTCAGACAATGCTTTTTGGACTTCACAAAAAATTTTAGGCTTTTGGAACTTGGCTTTCTTTGGAACTGGAACATATTTTAAAGTTCTCCAAGGAAAAAAAAAAAAAAAGGACTCTTTTCTTTCTGTTTTGAAATATTTTATGTCAACCAAACTGATGGGTTTTTTTGTGTTGAGAGGGACTCTGAAAAGTTACTTTTTACTGCAGTACATGACAACCTTAAGTAATAAAACAAGCTAAGCCAAAATAGCAATTTCAAAATGAAAGACCCAAACGAACGCTTAATTTGGATGTCCAGACTGTTCTGCCTCCATGAAAATCTCCACTGAGAGATTAAAAAAGAAAAAAAAAAGATTGGGCAATGTGAGCTGACATCATGTTTCTGGGATTTCAATGGCACTGCACGTTTCTTAGCATGTGATTCTACTGTGATTTATCACTTGGTCTTTAGCTATTATATTTAGGCATGGAAAAACACTATGAAATTACACAGTGGACATATGTAATTACAGATTTTTCTTCCTTTTCTCCTAGAAATCATTTTGCCATGACCAAGAGCAACAGAACATTGTTTAATAGCACTGAAGGAACAGGGAATTCTCACGGCAGACTCTATGAAATGGGAAGACGTGAGCTTTCCAGGGTGCAACATGCCCGTAGCTGGCAGTGCAAGTTGCAGCAACAACTTTCTAACCAGATTCCAGCAAGCAGGGAAGACTACTTACTTTCCAAATTCATGTGCTGTTCCTCTAAATCCCCAGCTCTGCAGTTCAGTGACTTTTCTCAACTAGGCTGCTTTACTTTTTGTTCATTACAATTCCAAGATGGTTTGATATCCACATACTAGCAAACCAATCTTTTCACAATTCATCTCTGAAATAAAATTGAGCTGAAGGAATGTGCTTTATCTGGCTAATTTAGCTAGAAAGATATTACATTTTATAATGAAGAATCCCTCAGGACATGAGATTTAGCGTCATTTTCACCTGGTGTTTATCACTGTGTATACTACAAATTCTGTTAGTCTCTATAAACACAACAGCAGGTACTTGGACCTTACAAAGATTTCTGGAGCCAGATCCAGAGAGACATGTAGAGTAATGGAATGGCAGAAATCCAGCTTCTAAAATAAATGTAATCTGTCTACTGCTAATGAGAAACAAAACAACAGCTTCACACTCCTCCAGAGGATGAAGCCACCTCTTGAATGTTTGATTGAATGAGGAGTTTACATCCCCACAATTGCATTTGGAATAAAGTACAACATTTCTGAATGACCTGTATTGAAATGAAGGCATTTACAGTCTGATCTCGTAACTTTATTTGTATTACATTAGCAGTCAAGAAGCCCAGAAAAATAATATGAGAGGGGGGAAAAGTGATGAAGCACGTGCATTTGATGACGAAACAACACACTTGAAAGTTGCTGGCAAGACAGGATGTAAAATAAGGACTCCTGGATTTCTGAATAGTAGAGGTAGCTACTTCCTTCATCTTGGAAAAATATTTACACTGAAAATCTGCCTATAGTCTGTATTTGGATACCTTGTAAATAGGCAGTTCCCCTCTGTCCCAGTAGGAATGGTAAGAAAAGGGAAAAAAAACCCCAAGGATTACAGTAATTTCACGATTATAAGCCGCACCGTTTTGACTAAAATTTTGGTCCGAACCAGAAGTGCAGCTTATAATCAGGTGCGGCTTATATATGGACAAAGAACAAAAAGTTGCTGTTTAATTTGGAGGACAGGTGTCTGCTGAGAAAGGCAGGAACTTCTCTTCGAAATGGAGAATGTAAACCCCCTCTCTCCAAATTATTATAATTTTGAAATCAAGGGGCTTTCAGGCAAAAATATGGGAATTAGGAATAACAGTTCTTTACTAGGGAAATTAAAATAGAAATACAGTACTACAAAGAAACAAACTCCAAACCCTGACAAAGTCAGAGTACAACCTGATACCCCGTCAGGCAGGGTGTTGGTAGCAGTCCCATTAAATGGTGATTGCAGTCCCCTTGCAGTGACAGATGTGGTTCAGTTGGAGCAGTGCTCCTGCAGAAGGTGCAGTTTCCCTCTGGAGGTCCAGTGGTGATGTGGAGAAATCTGGTTTTCCTCTGGAGTCCAGTGGAGAAAGTTTCTACCTTAGTGTCCCAAAGCCTCTGTTTTTATCTTGGTAAGAAATGTTGGGCTCTTCCCCCTGGTTGGAGCAACTTCCAATGGGATGCAGTAATTTTATCAGTCCCACAGTGGGACTCAATGGGCCATTAGCAGAAAATGACTCCCTGGAGGAAGGATGGGTTGTGAAAAGATAAAGAACAATGCCCCGCCTGGTTTCAATGGATGGCCCATTAGCAGAATATCTGCCTTTGAGATCAGGATCACTGCCCCCACCCTCAACAGATGGTGATAGAATAGATACCTTTTATCACCCTCTGCATTGTAACGTGCGGCTTATAATCAGGTGCGGCTTATATATGGACAAAGAATGAAAAGTTGCTGGCACCTGGAAGTGCGGCTTATACTCGGTGCGGCTTATAATCGTGACATTACTGTAAGTGGTTTCTGTTTTGATAAGTGCTTCTGGAAGATCTCACTCATTTCCTTTTGAAGTAGAAATTATTAATACAGCCTAGGTTTGGCTTAGACAAAATTGAAAGAGCAGCATACCAAAAGCAAACAAACCTCACGGGAGAAAGACCCCCTGACAGGTCATTTTGTCTGTGAAAAGTATCAGCCTTACTGTGATGCTGAGTAACAAGGAGAGAATCCTAAAAAGGAGTCTTAAAAGGAAAACATAATGTCTTTAAGAAGTATCAGTTTGGCTGAACTGGAAAAAATTGTTTGTAGAATTAATGTTAATTCCAGTGAGAAGAACAGCTTTTAAGGCTTTTATATTTAACATTCAGGGTACAGAAGAATGTATCTTCAATTTATAGAAGGTGATAGAGCACAAAGGAAAGCTCTACAAAGCAGGAAGAAGATAAAGCAGCATCTGGCACGGATGTTATTATCAAAAGAGCTGTTAATAGGAAAATTGCGTTATTATAATTATAAATTAAAGTAATCAGGGAGGAATAATAAAGGGGGGAACCTTCTTCAAAAACTTGAATGGTACTTAACATTCCAGAAATAAGTGTACTTTCCAAAGGGAACTAAGACTTCCCTTGCAACTCCATATGTCAGGTCTGATTTTGCTGAATTAAAGATTAAATAATTTTAAAGTATTTATGATGCTTGCATTCTTGACCAGATTTACCCTGCCCCAGTTCAGGTGCTGAACAGAATTGCCTAATTTAGGACCTCATCTCTTAGTCAGTGGAAGGTGTTGTGCATTTTTAGAGGTCTTGTCAACCATGAAGATCTCAGCTATCCTAGGGAATTCCCTATTTCCTGCATAAACAGTCTCGATGAATTCAGAAACACATGAAAGCACTCACAATCTCAGCTCATTTTACTCTCTGAAGTTAGGAGAGGTGGATTCTCTTCCTTCACCTGCTAGTGATTGTCAGAGATGGGTCCTCCAGACAGTTAATTTGTCTGAACTTTCTTAAGGTGGCTTACACTCAATCCCACGGGGGAACTCAGACCCTTAGGTGAGAAGTCCAGTCTTATACAGGAAAAACTTAGAGGTTTAGGTAATTTTATTCTTTTACTGATATGAAAAATGTAGCTTTAAAAAGAAAATACTCTGGTACAGACAGTTGTTAAGATAAGTAAGATGATATCATGGTAGGCAAGAGTTTAAAACCAAGGTTTTGCTAATTGTTGCTACTTAGACTAAGTCGGTGGAATACATAAAAAAGATATTGCAGCGTAAATCCAGGGCAAGATGTCACTTTAGGTGCTCTGACTCAGCCTGTACATTATGAAATAAGGCATCCTAGGGGGTCATTAGAATTCAGTCACAGAGTTGAATCTGGTGGATACTGAAGGGCAGTAACACCTACCGAAATCCAGGAGAAGAAAGCCAAGGATAAGAGAGACCTCCTGTGATAGATCAACTGGTTGACCCTGAAACTCAGAGTTCATTTCAAGTGAGTATCTGCACTGTAAAATACCACAATTAATTGCAAAGTTAATTGATTACCAAGCCTACATTCTTGGCTTATAAACCCAAGGGATTTTATTTGTAGTAAATACAAGCATAGCCCAAGTGACTTCATTGGATGCAGATGTCTCCACAGTAGTGCTTCTTTAGATAAATCTCACTCAGTCATAGCTGCAAAATATGTTTTCAAGTGCTGTGCAAAACTTAAAACAAAATCTCCTTCCAAAAATATGGGCAAACAAAGATTGGACTAGATGAGAAATGGATATAAGAGAAGGTACTCAGGAAAAAAGAAATTACAACAAGACTACTATAAATGGTAAGGCTTGATGCACCTGAGGATCAATTCTTGTTCTGTTTCGAGTTATTTTGTAGGTTACACAACAAAGAACAAAATAAGGAAGAACTTGAAACTCAGTAATGAAGTAGCTGTGCAGATACTTCAAACATTCTTCCCAAACATGTTAAGCATCGTTTGGGAGAAAGTTGGGAGTTTCTAATTTGAGAACTTGTAAGTAACAAACCGTTTTATTCATGGGCAATGAAGGAGAGATTGTAGAACGTAAAAATGGGCTCTGGCAGGCACTGAAGATAAACCTTCCAATTGTTTTGACAATGCAGAACAAATATATCTTAGCCTCTAATCAGTTTTATCTATTGAAGGAAAATCTGTGATAAGTAGAAAGGAAGAGGAAATTTCTTCCTTTTTGTTCTATAATTTTCCTCTTTTAATGTGACTGTGTTTTATTAGCTGAAAAATATGTCTGTGGAGAGAGGGGAATACTGTAATTTGGCCTCCACTGGCTTTTCTTGCAGTGAAGTTTAATTCATTGTGCATGACACTGTGCAACAGATCAAACATGAACTATGACAAAGAAGTAACTGATCACAAAAATACCTCATTGTGCCCTGATTGAGTGCTATTTGCATACATAATACCAAAGTTGTGACCATTAAGTTTAGTGTGCATGTGTTAGCAAAGCTTTTGGATGTCTTCATCATTTTTCCTGTCCTTTAGGATTTTAACGTGAAACAACCCATACAATTTAAATGAAAGAAATTTTAGCAGATGGCTAAACAAACCCCACATTTCTTTATGATTTCATGAAAAATATAGATGCAGAAATGTTGTCCACAGACATGTCTATATCAAATTGAGGCAAGCTCATTAAAATTCATTTTGTTAAGCTAGTCAGATTTTTGCAATAAGCCAATGTGATGAGAACAATTTTAAGTGATAAACTGATACTATGTGGATTTTGAAATGCTATACTCTGTCCTTCAGGAGGCAGACAAAGCATGCAGAAAAGCAAAGAATTTTGGGTTTAGGTAGTTTGGATTTCTCATTTGAATTAAAAGATAACCAGATGTGTCTTATAGAATCACAGAATATTTTAGGGTATTTGGAAAAACCTCTAAAGCCATTGAGTCCAGCCATTAAACCAATGCTGCCAAGTCCATTAAGTGCCACATCTACACAACTTTTAAATACCTCCAGGGACGGCCAGTAAACCACTTCCCCATGCAGACAATTCCAATGTTTTACCACTCTTTCAGTGAACAAATTTTTCCAACCTGAACCTCCCTTGGATCAGCTTTAGACTGCTTTTGTAGCACTACTTGCTACTTGGGAGAAGAAGCCAACCCCTACTTGGCTACACCCTCCTTTCAGGCAGTTGCAGAGAGTGATAAGGTCACCCCTGAGCCTCCTTCTCTGCAGGCTGAACAACCCCAGCTCCCTCACCTGCTCCCCATATGACTTGCTCTACACTTCACCAGCTTTGTTGCCATTCTTTGGATGTCCAAACTTAATGAATGTCAGAGAATCTAAGGAGCTCGTATTTAAAATTCATATTCCCTGAAATAACAAAACAAATACTCACAGTGGTATTTTCAAAAGCACTTATGTTAACTGTGCTCACACAGAAATTACTATCTTCAAAATGAGCAGTGGGATAATAAATAGTAGAAGTCAAATTATTTTCTGTCAAGAAAATTAAGATGCCTATACACATGCACAAATATAACTCAGCTGTTGTCTAGCATGATATTGGAGTGGAAAGTGCAAGAATTGGTTTTGAGATGTCTTCAAGTGGATTTGAGTCTAGTGTTTTAATAATAGCAGGTCTCATTACACTGCTCAAAAAATTTCGCTTTCCTTGACTCTGAAATATAATTTATCTTTAAGAAAGAAGAATTAAGTGTTTTACTGAATTCACTAATTAGCAGCAAGAAACATGAGCTGGTTAGGTAAATAGAAAACTACTCACGGGTGTCCACGAAATGTAATTAAAATGAAAACAAAAAACAAAAAACAAACAAAAAAACCCCCCTTCCCATAAACAACAAAAAAACCAAACCAAACCAAAAATAAATAAACAAACAGAAAAGGAAACCTGTTTCATTTGTATAGAAACTTTGCCACTAGTCTGCCTGGTCTTTTAATCAGAAGTTAGTCTCCAAAAGTCAAATAAGTGCTTAAAGAGATGGAAGGAAAGAGGGAAAAAAAAGCCCCAATAAACAAAAAAAAAACCAAAACAAAAAAACCACCAAAAAATAAGTTTAGGTAATAAACTCAGTTATAACCTTGATTCTAAACCTTGACCTTATGTTCAGGATTTCACTCAGCTGTGTAATCAAACAACTCAATTGCTTTCCTTTTCCCCTCCTTCATCTGCCATCCTCCATATGATGTCTCCACAGACCAGCATTTTAAAATCCTTGGTAGATTAGTGAAAAAGTAGAAAATTTGTTAAATGTAAATAACCAGGTGTCATTTTTCCTCCCACATCCAAGTTCACCACTATGTAAGATACAGGCTGATTTGCAAATTCTTTTGTTGGGGCTCAGTAAGCTCAGTGATTATTGCAAATTGAAAGCATATAACAATAATTCTTATTTCTTCATGAAGTTACCTTTAGAAAAAAAATAAAAGAAATGCTAGGTAAATTGAGCATGCAAAATGTAACACCAAACAAAACTTTTTTTTTTTTTTTTTTTTTTAAGACTATGAAAGGAGTAAATTACAGCATCTTAGCATCTTTTAGAGCAGAAAAGACTCCTGAAATCACCAAGTCCAACCGTTTCTGCTGAGTGGATGCCATAGCTCCCCGTTGAAGCTGTCAGGGCTACAGTCCATGGACTGCCATGGAGTGTTTGTCCATCCTGCTGGCAGTGGTCCAGGTTACCTCTGCTCCCCAGGAGCTTCTTTCATGGAGCAGGAGCCTTGGCTGCCTGTCCAGGTCCTGGCAGCTCTTGGCTCCCTGTCAGATCCCCCTGGTTCAGGACCCCCTTACACCATGCTAGAACACTCTAGAACACTTGTGCTGGCACCAGAGCTTCTCACCTTAGTGACTGAGGCTGTATGTGTTTAATGATTCCTTTAGTGTTTAATTCTCATTCAGATGTGGTTTCCCCCAGCTCCCCCACCTCAGCTTCTGTTTGGACTGTAAGCTATTTTGATTAGAGAAAATCCCCTTCAGTCAGAGGGAAACATGACATTTACAGAATATTACATGAATGGGCTTGGTCTCATAAACCTCCTAGAATATCTTATGGTTCATTAGTAATGCAGCAGAATCCTGTAAGCCACTATTTCATAGACAGTGATCTTGAAACTGAAAACTTATCTCCAATCTTGTGCTACTGAGTTTAAGTTCAGCTTGCCTCAAAGTATTCAGAAATAAGGAATGTTTAAAATGCAATTTTATGTGAGGACCACTCGACCTGGTATGGATGTAGCAGCAGTTTCCTAGGTCTATCCCTCCCTGTTCTTAATTGTGGTCAATTCTGGGACTTTTTCTGTCCTAAAAAATGAAGAGAAGCAGATTCCTGTCCTCTCATTGAGAAAAAAACACACAGAGATGGGGCCAAAAAATAACCAATTTTTCTGCTGCAGAATAAAGATACCCTCAAGCTACCACTGTACAGCATCAGGCAATTAATCTAAATCAGAAAGAGCAGATCTATCATTAGCTATTAAACACCCAGTGGTCTGATCATGTATTTCAGCTTAGGAAGTCTCTAATCAGGCCTTCAGTCTACGGACAGCTTTTATCCTGGGTCTTTGTCTACCTTCAGATATGGGGCAGTTACATCACAGTCACAACTACCCATGGTCATGGAGCATGGCACCCTGTCCCATAAAAGGGGCCAAAGGCAGGTGTGTGCAGAGCAAACAGTATCCACAGTGATTGGTTTTGATTATTCAGTTGTTTTCAAGCCTGCCTGAAAACAGACCATGTCTTAGCGGCTGAAAAGCTCCTTTGAGCTAGCACTGCTGCCCAGCTGCAGTTTGGGATAAAAGCAGTCCTTGTGGTATCCCATTTCCCCCATTTCTGCAGGGCACCCTGGGGCAGGACAGCAGCATCACTCAGTTTAGAGACTTCATATCTCTCTGTAAGCTCTTCTAAGCAAAGTGTGTCATACACAGTATTCTTAAAGTCTCATTCCACTTTCTTTAGATGATGAAAATACACCAGGAGAAACAAAGACAGCAAGCGAGGCAGCTAGAGAAGGTATTACTGGACCCTGATGACTCATCAAACATTTCCACACTGCCAGTATTATGGCTTTCCATAATAATACTAGAATGCTATTGCATGTTAGGGGAAGGAAGGTATCATCAGCAATCTCACTACAGCACAGTCAGAGTGATGAAATCCATATATACTCAGTAAAGGTTCCCAGAATGCTAAAAAGGGTTCAATTTCTCATTCTTTAAGGGAAATAGAATACTAGTCATCCTTCAGTGAAAGAGATGCAATGCCAAAAGAGTTAAGGCATCAGTCTCAGATAGTAAAGTCCAGGTTGCATTCTCAGTTTCCATCACTGTACTGGCAGTAGCTTGACCTGTGAAGGAAAGAAATCCTGCTTCTTTAGTTTAGAGCTAGAGATAGGCATAAGTTCTACCTACCTTAGCCCCATGTACCACCAGCTCCAAGAGTTTTCGTGACTTATGTAGACAATCCCAGTGGATCTCCTCCTCTCAGAGGGAACACAATGGGATTTAGTGTAGAAAAACACATCGAAGAGGAGTAAGAGAAACTAACTGGGATTGGTTGAAATAATGGCTGAGGATTTGAAGTACAAGGTCTTCAAATGTAATTTGAAGACCCTATACTTCAAATTAGTCTTTAGTCTCATGTAATGACTAAAAGAGCAAGCCACTACACTACATGGAACTTCATTCCAGTCCCATGTTCTATGACCATTATAATAAATAAACTAATAATAATAATAATACAATATTGAACCCACATTAATTTTAATCTTCTTTTCAACAAGAAAATACACAAAACATTTTTTGCTACTGTCCGTTTAAAAAACTTCTCACCTACCTCTTTTTCATGAGCTTTTGATTTTGGAAAAGTCAAAGCAGTTTGAATGGAATTGTGATGTTTTCATTTTAATCAGTTAAGAAATAAAATTCTAGCTTCCCCAGCACAGTGAAGCTTCATAGGTGAAGCAGTATGGATAGTTCATTGTCCTATTCTGAGATGCAGACTCAGCTGTTGTCCCATGGTACGTCTGAAATCCAGCATCTGTGAAAACATTTCTAAAATCATGGGATGATTTTGCCCACTGTGGCAAACTGAAAAGAAGCAACTGTGTATTTGTGGCCAGGTAAGTCCACCACTCCCCAAACTGGAATTGGACTGGGACAGGAACTTGAGATAAGATAAAGGGGATGCTATTGTCTAATTGTCCCAGGTCTGGGGAGAAGCACGTATCCACAAGACATACTGGAAAAGAGACTGGGATGCTGATGGCTCAAACATTTAAGGAGCAAGCTGCAAGTAACTGCCTGGGTGCAGAGGATGAGCACACTCCACCTCAGGCTACAGATGGGTGTTGAAAAAGATAAGGGAGGAGGAAAAACCTGTGAGGCAGTTATTGACTCTTTGTTGCAAGGACCAAGTCTCATTGCAAGGCCTATGGTGCTGGGATCTTTCTACTCTTATTGTTTCCTTCCCTTTCTTATATGTTTTCTAAAATTAAATTTTTTCTTTCATATTGTTGTGCTATTGTGAATAACAACAACTAAAACACCTACATACCTGTTTGCCTGTGCGACCAATTAATTCTATGATAAACCCTGCATGTATAACATGTACAAACATTGATCATTCAGTGTTCTTTGACTCTAATCCACCCCAAGGGATTTATTAACAAAAACCTGGTTTACCCTCACCTTTTGCCATGGATCATAACACATCCACAGTGGATCTTTCTTAGGAAAGAATCCATCTAGAAACACAGGGATGAGTTAGGAAATCAGGAAGCAGCCCTCCACCAGTAGTTCAGTCTGTGGTTAAGATGACTGCAAACTACATATTTTTATTTTGATTACAGTAACACCAATCTTTTCTTTTTAGACAATCATAGAAAATTTTCATTTGTTAGGTCTTCTTTTATAATGGCAATTCAGTGACAAAGAGTGAATTATTCAATTATGGTTTATGGAAACTATTTAGGACTGATTACTTTGACAAATCTGGTTTTAACTTTTTTTTTGTTATTTTTCTAAATATTGTAATTTAATTTTACACCTTGTTTAGCTTTGCCTTTTGATCAAAGCCAGATACAATTATTGGGGAAGTTTTTCACTTCTTTCAGCAGGCTCTGGATCTGCTGAGCTCCCCTGATGCTTGATGATTGCTCAGTAGCTGAAGTGCTGGGCTGCTCTCAGACCTTTTCTCAAGGCTTGTATTGTTTCTCAGGCAGTTCTGGTTGCTTGCTAGCAGAGGATGACAGAAGCACAACTAGACAGAAAAACTTCATGAAAACTCTTAATATTGTAATTTCACTATTATAAGCTGCACCATTTTGACTAAAATTTTGGTCCGAACCCAAAGTGCGGCTTATAATCAGGTGTGGCTTATGTATGGACAAAGAATGAAAAATTGCTGTTTTAGTTTGGAGGACAGGTGTCTGCTGAGAAAGGCAGGAACTTCTCTTTGAAATGGAGAATGTAAACCCCCTCCCTCCAAATTATTATAATTTTGAAATCAAGGGGCTTTCAGGCAAAAATATGGGAATTAGGAATAACAGTTCTTTTCTAGGGAAATTAAAATAGAAATACAGTACTACAAAGAAACAAACTCCAAACCCTGACAAAGTCAGAGTTCAACCTGACACCCCGTCAGGCAGGGTGTTGGTAGCAGTCCCATTAAATGGTGGCTGCATCCTCCTGCAGTGACAGATGTGGTTCAGTTGGAGCAGTGCTCCTGTACAAGGTGCAGTTTCCCTCCGGAGGTCCAGTGGTGATGTGGAGAAATCTGGTTTTCCTCTGGAGTCCAGTGGAGAAAGGGGCTCCCTTAGTGTCCCAAAACCTCTGTTTTTATCTTGGTAAGAAATGTTGGGCTCTTCCCCCTGGCTGGAGCAACTTCCAATGGGATGCAGTAATTTTATCAGTCCCACAGTGGGACTCAATGGGCCATTAGCAGAAAATGACTGGCTGGAGGAAGGATGGGTTGTGAAAAGATAAAGAACAATGCCCCGCCTGGTTTCAATGGATGGCCCATTAGCAGAATATCTGCCTTTGAGATAAGGATCACTGCCCCCACCCTCAACAGATGGTGATAGAATAGATACCTTTTATCACACTCTGTATTGCAATGTGGGGCTTATAATCAGGTGTGGCTTATATATGGACAAAGAACGAAAAGTTGCTGGCACCTGGAGATGTGACTTATACTCAGTGCGGCTTATAATCATGAAATTACTGTAATTTTTTTAAAATTATGCCTGATTTCTTTAGGGTTGTTATAAATGTCTAAAAGTTATTAATAAAGTGATGATATTGATTATGAAAATAAGATCTATTCTGTTTCCATTTTATTAATGGAATTCTGTATTTTGATTTACAAATCAGCATTAAAAAGTCTTAACTATAAAATAATGAAAATTCCCTTTTTATCATTTTATTCCCCCTCAAAACTGATTTTTTATTTTGTAGCAAAAGAAAATGGGTAATTTCTGAATTTCTTGCAAGTCTGCTTATCCTTATGCACAGCAACACACACAAAGGTCATACCTCCAAAGCTTGCTAAAACCCCTTTCCCAACAGTAACCTGCGACATAATTGGAAAACACTATTTTTGAAATGCATTTCTCTCATTCATTAATGGGCAAATGTAGTAGAACCACACACATTAGTTATTCAAATGATGAGTGTGTGTGGTGAGCTTTGCAGAACTGAGATATTTGGTATTGCAGTGTGTGCTGCATGCAGTGCTGTGGTTTCTCTCCTCATGAGGTGTATTCCCAAAAGCACCACCGGGACTGAGCAGGGGATGCAGCAAGGGACCTGCTTCAGGCTGTGTGAGTAATGTGTGTGGGGATCAAAACAGAAAAGGTGAATGAGGGAAGGATGATTGATAGAAGACCTGGGATGTTTTCTAATTAGAATTGCTTTATAACACTTAATGCACCACCATCAATTATATATGTCCTGATGATCATCCTCTTCATCCTTGTTTAGGCCTTAATGAACACTCTATGCAGTTCCAATTACTGTCACATGCAACCACTTTATAACAACCTCTCCCCCAAATGAAGGAGCATTAAAAACAGAGTAAGAAGCAGCACTTAAAATGGCAGGTCCTGAGCAATTATTCTGTGTTGCCTCTCCTTGAGTCAACATACATTTTCTTTGGCCTTAATAAGTCTCCTCCAAATGATTTTCCCTCAAGGGTGAGAAGAGGAAGATGGATGACACAGCCTGGCAATCAGTGATCAATAGCACTGAGATTAATCCAATGGCACCTGGGAGCCACCCAGTGTGTCTGTCCTGATCCCCCTCTCATTCCCTCTGGTCAGAATGCCTGCACACCCTGGTTTTGGTCCTGTGGGATGGGGCCTTGAGCCAGCCTGGATGTGGCCAAGGACCAGGCAGACCTAACCTGCTGACACTCGCGCCTTGGAGGGAAGGAAAATAAAGCTGGCAAAACAAATAGAGCAGGGATTTTTAGAGGCAGCATCCTGCTCCCACTGGTGTTTTTCCTGATGTGCTGAATCCTGCACTGAGGAAGAAAACAGAGCCTGAAAAACAACCCTTAAATACCTTGAATGCAAGATAGTACTTGCATATGATGGGAGATGGTGTATTGGGACCATGGAGACAATGGGCAAAAAATTCCTTCCTACAAATCTCAGCTCTACCCTCAGAAGAAAAGACAGAGCTTCCCATCTTTTTCATTGTGCTGCTGCAAAAGAAAAATTAATTAAAGAATTTTTTCATCTGCTATGACCTCATCAAAATCTTGGTGGAAAACAAACAATAATGAAAGGCTTTTATCAGTTTCTGAAGATTTGGAAAAGGAATAAAAGGGAAAAGCAGGAATTGATGAGCCAAGTGACTGACAATTACAATCTTGTGAGCATTCTGTCTCCAAATTTAAAATGATAATTGTTCTGGACAAGTAATATCCAGACAGAGAGTGAAAGACACCATTTTAGTGTTCTACATTTTGCAGGAAGACAAAAAATATTTCATTTCCAGAGAAAGATAAGCTCCATTCAGGTTTGTTTTGTTGTGTGTCATTCCCCTAATCTCAGAAATTGCCTTGAAGGAATAGCAAGCAAAAATCCTTAGCTACATTTAGAAGTTTCACTGAAATGAATGCTAGCTTTTTTTGGCCAAACTTAGGCTCATTAATTTTTCTGTGTGGTCATAGAACCATAGAATGGTTTGGGTTGGAAAGGATCTTAAAAACCACCCAGTTCCAATCACTCTGCTGTGGGCAGGGACACTTTGCACTAGACCAGGTTGCTCTGAGACCCATCCAGTCTGGCCTTGAACACTTCCAGATGGGGCATCCACAGCTTCTCTGGGCAACCTGTGCCAGTGCCTCACCACCCTCACAGTAAAGAATTCTTCCTTACATGTTATCCAAATCTCTACGCTTTTTTAGTTTTAAACTGTTCCCCCTTGTTCTGTCACTATGCACAAAGCTTCTGAATATTGGGACATCTACAATAAAAAGTTCTGCCTAGTTTGGTGATGTCAGAGAGAAATGTAATGGAAGCGAGCAAATTCCCTGATAGGTTTGGTAAATACATGCATCCTCAACTGGCTGTGTTACTTGCAGGAGGGGAATGTGTGGCCAACACCTGTGCCTCCTGAGGCAGAGCCTGATGTCTGGTAAGACTTACAGTGTCATGAAGAGAAATAGTCTGGTACCTGAGATTCCTGAAATTCAGATCTCTCCTTGCTGAGGTTTGCATAAGTGATAGATTTGGCAGCCTCCTGCCTGTACTGCTGCTCAGTTGATGTGCAGTAGCTACTGAAAGAGCAGAACTCTATAATGTATCTGTTTTTACTAATTGTCACTCTTTCCTGCGTTCAGATTAAAACCCCACTGTCACAGATTGAATTTCTTGAATATCTTCAAATTGGCAGAGTAAAAAGCTTAAAAAAGCACAAAACCTTCATTTGTGGAAATCATGTTTTCCATTTCAGAAGTTCCATACAGAAACAAAGTAAAGTGCATTTTACCAGAGATTACATAATGCCATTTTTAGGTAGAGGTAAATTGCACTGAGTCAGACAGTCTCTGATTATCCTTTTCTTTTGGAATTTTAATGCTGCTCAGAGAAAATCACAGTGAAGGGTTATGATAATTGCCGAAAAGAAAATATATTTAGAGGAAATAATATGAAAGAGCAGTGGAAAATAACTAAGGTGGTTAAACTAGGAGTAATGATCTAAAATGAGGAAAAGAAAGAAATTAAAAATGAAAATTTAAAAAATTTTTTAACATCTATGCCTATTAGGGAGGATTGCAAATAAGATTATCACACCCCTGCTTTTCCCCTCCAGCTCATCTGCCAGTTCAAATAAGTGGAACTGTTCCTCACCAACCTTGAAAAAAAGTGAGGTAGAAAGAAAAGTAGGTATGGCAACATCTATATATTATTGCCCTCATTTGAGGACTTCACCTGAATGAAACTTATGTACCTTCAAGGCTCTGGTATGGCTGAAGGGACTCCAGCAGAAATGACTGTACAATGACTGTCACCTGTGGGGACAGCTGTAGGACAGGGAATGGCAGCCAGCCTTTCCTACCTCCACAGACCCTTGCAGCAGGTCTCAGCCTTGTCCTGCACAGATGAGGACAAGATCCAAGGTCAGCCTCTAAGGGGGTGGTGGGTAATTCAGTCACTGGCAACACAGACAGGCAGTGGTCTGGAAATGCAGAGATGGGTCAAGGAGTGCTCTGGATTTTAGGCTTTTTTCTGACCTAATGTCTTAAGGGAATAATAAATATAACTGTCATTGGATGACTATCAAGCAAAGGGGTATTCTTTGAGGGGGAATAGACAATATCTTACCAGAGAATAAAAAAATATACAAAACTATCCTCAGTATGATCAATTTGTGTTCTCACTTTCCAAAATACTGGATAAATTTCTGCTGTTTTCTGGGAAATATTCTTAGACACGTAATTAAAGGTGCAACACATTAAAGGTATTTCTGTTCCTTGGGAATTAATCCTAACAAAGAGAACCAGGACATTCCATCAATTCCACCAGCCTATTTGAGGGTGGGTATTTTTAGATAACAAGATAAAAATAATAAAACAGCTTTAATCAGTAATTATTCCTAAAAACCTTTCCTCCAAAATGGAAGATTTCCCTTAAATAAAAGAGATATCCTGTGGGAAGACAATTGTCTGCTAACTCATTTTTCAATTTCTCCATACACACTTCTCATTTCAAACTCTTTAATATTGTTTCACTCTTTTATTATCATCAACAAAGGTGGCAATGAGAAAAAAAGTACTTCTTTTTCTTTAAATATTTGCTGTAGCTTGTGTAATTACTGTGCTTGGCAAGAGACATGAAGCATTATTGAATTTTCCAACGGTTTTGTTTTTGAAGAGTAAAATACTTTTGCCTCCCTCTTAAGAAACCTCTAGAGGAAGGCAGAAATAAATGTTGTTTAAAAAAACCCAAAAAACCAAAAAATGAAATAAGAATAGGAGCGTATAAATGAGAAAATGTGGCTGACTTTTGAGAATGTAGATTTTACAAGTCATTTGCACAAACAAGCCACTTCAAGGACCACAGCATCTCAGCTGACCCAGATTCCACTGGCTTCCAAGCCCATTTGTTTGGAAAATGTGCACAGCAAACACAACCTGTATAAAAGCCTAGGCGTTGCTGGAAGTACTTTTGCTATTGAGGAACAAGAGAAAGGTTATTGAAAATCTCTCTGTGGCTTTCCCTTCTCTGCTAAAATTACAAATAGATGACTACAGTAATAAGATGAAGCCTTCTGTTTAATTCAGAGCTTGATTAAGATGTAGACGAGTCTGCAGCAGCTTGTCCTTGTTCTGTCTATCATAATACATAAGACTTTATTCTAGACTAAAGCTTTGGATCTCTCCTGGTGTTCTCAGCTAAGGGTGCATTAGTGCTGTGGACACGCTATTTGACTAATCACTGTGATAACCACATGGCAGCTATGGATCAGCTGTCTACTTGTGTTGCTCTGTGTTGAAATATAGATTTTTACTGTGTTTTTTCCCTCTGCATTGATAATGCAAAGTACAGGTTACACTTGCCCTCATTTTGCTGAATTTCTCTGTTCATGGAACTGACACATCTTGGGAAAAAAATGTCAGTGTAGAGCTGAATAGCACCAGGGCAGCAGCTGCACATCCAAGGACCAGCTCAAAAGGAGGGAGAGGTCAGCCTGCTTCCATGCTGTCTCAGGGCTTCACAGCTGCATTGGTACAAAGGCTGCTGGATTCTTGCTGGTGCATTGATTTCAAACATTTATCAGAAATCCTTTGTATTTAAGCAGGCAAATGCACAAAAATCAATCGGATGCTTCAGTCAGTTTTTTAGCACTATTGAAATCCATTCTCTCTCCTGGGAGGAGATGTGGGTATGCAGGTTAAAAAGTGCCCATATAAATTAAGTATCTACATTCCAAATGCTTACTCTGAAAATTGGTGGTCTTGGCCCCCTCTTGAAGGAGATTGGCTCCCCCTCCATCCTTACAAGAGAGGAAGTTCAGCCATTTCATGCCACAACTGTTATTAAACCATCGTAATTCACAGAACTGATTGAGAGTTTTCTGTGCATGCTGTGCTGCAAACCATGTAGTAGCTCAGCAGCTGCTGCAGGAACATCTGAGGCACAAGTTGGAAGAGGGATCCTGTGGGCAACCTTGGGGCTGGGTAGGAAGATCCTGTAGTCTTTCCCTGCCAAGACCCACTGCCCAATCCACCAGCACTGCATGGCCACCACAGAGAGGTCTAACAACAAAAACACAAAGCCACATCAGTGAGAGGTACAGAAGAGGCCCTGCAGCCTAAAACCCTTTTAGTTATCCTGGCAAAACCCTGGATGCATGGTGACAGACACCTGTTTTTGCTGGCTCATGCTGTTTCCAACCGTGATATGAGGGTACTGATGAAAAAGATTTGGCTGAATCACACAGCTTCTAAAGGAAAGGGCTCTGCCAAGGTTGTACTATGCTGAGTAGATGCCCTTCAGAGGCTAAAACCAGTGAGAAAAGAGAAATTGAAAGCGATTTCAAAGCTTATCCCAAACACATATGTGCAGTAACCCTCAGACAGATCTCTTCCTCTGTGTGTCTGAGCAGTCAGAAAGTTGTGCTCAGATAGCTTGGTTAAAGACAGACTTTTAAAAAATCCTCATTAACCTCTTTCAGCCACAGTTTTGGTTGATCTCAAGCAACCAGCGGAAGTTGCCAGAGCTGGCTCAACTGATAATTTTCCCGCAGTGTTAGTGCTCCGAGGAGAAGCTGCCACACGTGGCAGGTGGGTGATAATGGCATGGTCCTGTGCCACAGATTGCTGTGCAAGAGGGTTCTTCCCTGTCAAGCCAACTCATTGTCCATTTTTTCAATCAATTTACGCTTGAAATGCACACACTGGGACACAAGTAACAGCCACGTGCAGATGAAAACTGCTGCCTTAAGAGCTCCCACTTTGATCCCCGAGGATGCAATCTTTGTACCAGAACTAAAAAATGAGAGCACTCACCTGAGATATATTTAAAAGAAGATTCATGAATTATTGATATTCATCCAAATATCAAAACACCCAAACATATAATGTGTCAGCCTGACAGTTAGTGATAAGAATAAAATAGCTTCCTCCTGCATCTTTCCCGATTCTGCTCTAGAACTGCCAGTCAGACCTCCAAGGAACTGCAGTGTGAGGCCTAATTCACTGATTCTGTCATTAAAATATGTGTTTGGGTCTAGAGCTGGAGCTTTCTCAGCAAATTTTCAGTGCTTTTCCTTGTTCATTTGGATTTTTTGATAAATCATTGAAACTGCATGTGCTCATGGGAAGGAGTGATTTGGGTTAGATATTTAAAACGTTTGAAGGTGTTAAGAAGTCCTGTTTCAATACTTCCTCATAAAAGTATAATCTGAATAATTTTCTTCAGGGTTTGATTAACTCCTCATGCAGAAATAGATAATCTCTATTGTATGGAATTGTTGATAACAGCAGCACCACAGAAGGGGCTGAGGGTGACAAACCCAGGGCTCGGGGTGTCTGGATGAATAGGTGGCTGCACAGTGGCTGTGTGAATTCTGTGACAGAGCAGGAGAGATTTTAGATGAAAGTATTTCCCCACTGGAGTTACCAAACACCTGGAGGGAAGAAATTCCCTGGTTAAAGCCTGCCTGTACCCAGCCATGCATCAAATATTAACAGTGCATCTGCTGCATGTAGGACTAATGTAGCACAGCCCTGCAGGGAAATATTGAAAACTGTGAGGTTTCATTTCAGTGCTAAGCAGGAATGTGCTAAGGATGGGTGTTGTGAGCTCATTTAATGAAGGAATCATGAGCTACAGCACTAAGAAACTTTAAACCAAAACCTTAGCCTGATGAAAACCAGAATTTTGTGAACTAGTTTCTGCTAATGGATTTTGTATAATTCTTCATGTGATCACAATCTAAATGATCTGAATACACACATCTTTCCTAGAATATCTGGACACTTACTGTCTGCTTCAGAAAACCATGGTGAAAGTGGTGTTTGGGGGGAAGGGAAGGGAAGGGGAAGGAAGGGAAGGGAAGGGAAGGGAAGGGAAGGGAAGGGAAGGGAAGGGAAGGGAAGGGAAGGGAAGGGAAGGGAAGGGAAGGGAAGGGAAGGGAAGGGAAGGGAAGGGAAGGGAAGGGAAGGGAAGGGAAGGGAAGGGAAGGGAAGGGAAGGGAAGGGAAGGGAAGGGAAGGGAAGGGAAGGGAAGGGAAGGGAAGGGAAGGGAAGGGAAGGGAAGGGGAAGTGGAGGGGAAGGGGAAGGGGAAGGGGAAGGGGAAGGGGAGGGAGGGAATAGTGTTGATTGTTGATTCTTAGGTTATACAAGATCCCAAATTGAGTTCAGGCCATTTCCCCCACATCCCACACAGAACATGGGGCATTAGCTGACTCCTCCTGCATGGGTCACCATCACTGAGGCAAGGGGCAGGCTACTCAAATTGCTGATGCTTGATCCTCAAGTTGGTGGCTTTGAAGTTGTGCCAGACTGCTCGCCTGTTGCTCCAGTCTGTCTCTTCTCTGCATGTTTCCTGCAGAGTATTTAATTAGCGAGAGTGCTCAGGGTTTCCTGCAAAGCAGGAGGGGGAAGAGAAAGATGTGCTAGCATTGCATCAAAATAAGGGATCTAAGGAAGGGATGTTTTAGATTAAGCAGAGCTGACTCAATTTTTCTCAGAATTGGTTGTCCCAGAGAAGGTAGGAAGCAGAGAAAATGGACTGAGAGAGTTACAGGATAGGTAGCCTTGCTGTTAATTTCGCTACTTAGACAAATTGTCATGAAAGGAGAGAGAAATTATCTTAGATGAAAGATGCCTTCTTCTCTTTCCTCATCTCTTCTTCCTCAGGAGTAACTACACAGGTGCCCATCTCTCAGCAGCAGCAATTCACCCCACATTACAGGGCTCTGAAACAAGCAAAGCACATGGTGACATTTTACCATATATGAAAATCAGACACTCAGTTTGACTGAAGAGATTGTCAGATGATGACTTGAAGAGGATATTTTAAAAACACTGTGCTCTCCTCTTCCATGGATACTGCCACTCTGAATGGTCTCAAACCCTGCTTCAGAAAACTTCTAAACAGCCCAGTTGCTCAGGAAGTGGCTGTGATCTTCTATGCATTTGTGCTCAAACCACAATCAAATCAAAACTGAAATCAAAACTGCTTCTCCAGGTGTGTCTAAACTGCCCTTCTTGTGAAAGTCCAAATCATAGCAGGTTCCTTCTCCACGTTTGCAGGTTGGTTTTCTAATCCCAGTAGTATATCTGGTCTACTGTCCTCCTTTTTTAATTGTTGCATATCTCCAAGTAGCTAAATCAATGCCTTCATCTCACTTTTCCAGTGTTTTCTCACACTATGCAACAATCTTCTGACTATTTAATCTGTACCCAACATTTTTATTCCCTTCCTTTCATTCTGTGGGACCTTGTGATGCGTTTTGTTTGGGAAATAGCTCATAAATGGTAAATGGTTTGATCGATTTTCAATGTAGAGACACACACTGATAAAAGATCCAGAGGATGACAGGGGAAGGCTTGACCCCATATCTAAGTCGCAAGGTGCCATCTTCAGTTTTGCTCTGTGTCCACTACATGGAAATAAATTGAAAATATGATTCATTGGTTGCATGCTCTCACACCTGGGATAGCATCTTTAAACAATCTTTTCTGCCTTTACTTTTACAAATACTTTCGACTTAATGTCCTGTTTCAAATATTCTTTACTAAGCATAAATTTCACTTGAAGTTGAGCGTCAAAAATAGTAAAAATACCATACAGGGTTATTTTTGCTCTGAAAGTAAGAAGTGTTTATTTTTCTTTATTATACAAATAAGTGTTTTGACTGAGAAAATTTAAAAAATCTATTTTCAGGAGGAAAAATTTCTTCAACAGTAAAATTCATTCTCATTATTGGTCTAGTTGTCAGTCAAACCATGGGCTATTAGCTACTTTTGCTCTGAAGCGGTAGCACAGGAGATTTAAAATAACTTATGATAGTATGGAGTGGATATTCTTTCCTCCAACCTCAGCAAAAAGCTACAGATGAATACAAAAGTGCTGGCTAATATCCTTCCATGAAGTCAAGGCTATTTTTTTTTCAGTTATGAAATTATATTATACAATGGATTAAATAAATCACATCAAAACCAAGCAAGTAGTTCTTGGGTATTGTGAGTATCCTAGATGGGATAGGAGTATCTATCTGTTTGTCTGTATCTTCTCTGATGGTTGATGATTATCTTAAGCAAACATGTGAGTTTAGATGGTGAAAGAAATTTAACTAATCCATCACTCCTATGAGAGTTTTTTTATATCTCTTTACTGGATACACTGAAATATGCTAGGAAACTGTCAAGTGTTTTTGCTAAGCAGCTCATATGCTAAGAGCAGAAGAGTTCACACAGCCATTAAATTGGCCTTCATCAATCTGATGCCTTTTTCTGGAGATACATCATCCCTTGTTTTAGTGGTATTACTGTTTTAGCGACATTAGATCCACATGTTAACTACCTTCTGAATCATTGTGTCACAAAAGTGACTTGAATATAGCTGTGGTGGCTTACATGTTCCTGGGCAAGTCACCTTCTAAATGCTGTGAAGGCCCACTGCTCATGTGTGAGCTAGACTTACTCCCAGCCCTACAATCCTTCTGTGTGAGCAGCAATGATCTGTGCATTGGTGCAGTGCCACAGGTCTGTGTCTTGTCTGGTACTGCTGCAGAGCTCAGTTTAACTTCAGCTGTATCTTTGAGAACTCATGTGATAACAAAGCCCAAGTCTCCTGTTTGAAAACTTTGAGCATGAACAAAATGTGTTAAAGTGACTTGAGAAATGGACAGGGGAAGAAAAAGAAGATAATCATGGTCTTCTGACAGGCTTTCCCCAGGACTGTTTCTCTTTGTATCCTTTTGGAGGAGAAATAAATGTTATTGGGCCTCGTTGCTTCTTTTTTACTCAGTCCTAGGGTAACAGATTCTGATAATAACTCTTCAGAAGGCTTTCAGCACCATTCAGATACAGAGAAAAATGTATTCTTGAACAACACACATACATGGAACTTTAATTCCATGACAGCTCTGTTACTATGTGAATGATATCATGCAATTCCAAGGACAAATTTCATGTCAAACAAACATACAAGCAGAGAATGACAAAAATATAAGAGGAAAACAAAGACTTTCAGCAAAATACTCCTATATCCTCCAGAATTAGAAAAGAAGAAAATAAATCTCCTAACTTCTGCTAAAATCCCCATCTATTTTTCTGCTATTATTACTAAACAAGTCATGAACCTAACATGGATGGCAGTTTGGAAAGAAGCTTGTGAACTTAAGATGATATAAAAGATAGTTCTCATGGTCAGACCAAGAATTCAGAGCCAACATGCCAAGATGTCAGACCCCAATTTATTTCCTTTTCTGTCTTGGTTTTTAGGAAAGCTCCCCAGGCAGCACACAGCATGCATCTCTCAGAGAGCCAAGAATAGAATTGGGATTCTTTATGATCAGCTCCCTACTGAGTACTAACAAGCAGCCATGTAATATATTGAGAAGGTGTGGGCATGTCAAGCTCCTTGCCCAGCTGGATATAAAAATAGGAAATAAGTATCGAGACAAAAGCCTAACAAAGATATCAGCAACAGTGGCATAGAATGGTTTGTCAAATGCATTTGATACATGATACTTGCAGGACTTCTCTGCTTTTAGGTAGTTGTGGAAGTTCTTGCTCTCTTGAAGTAAATCTACTACCTTGCATGCAAGGTATTGGAAATTGAGTGATAACCTTATGGAGAGTTTGAACTTCTCACCTATTATTCTTTCAACATTAAATAGACGGGAAGTATTTTCCCTTGTTACTTATTTCCATTCTCTTAGGCAATATTCCATAGTATTTACAGTCATAAATTATAATTTCTGTTTGCTAATTTTATTCTTTTGCAGGATCCTTGGATCTGTTTGGATTTCTCAGAATGCTCCAAGGAGTAAGATTTTAGTTCTGACATTGAATTGTGACTTTTAAATTTTTTCCATCTTCATTAATTTTTCGAAGGACAGAATGTGTTTTATGCTCTTTGAGACCTTGAAATAAAGCTTTTATATTAGTTAGATGTATTTTTCAGAGAACTTTCATGAACATTTTAACCACACCTGTTAAATGTTCTTTGTGGCATTCAGTCAGGTAGACATACAGGGACAGGACTCATCTTTGGTACCTGACAGAAAAAAGACAAAACTTCCACTTTTATCCATCATGAATGCTCATTATTCGGCACTTAAATTGTTTATTTTGAATATCCCACAAATCATCTCTCTGTAGCAAACTTAACTCAAATACAATACAGAAGAGAATGGTTTTAAATATCATAGAATTGTACAATCATTGAATGCTTTGGGTTGGAAGGGATCTTAAAAATCATCCAGTTCCAATCTCTCTGCCATGGGCAGGGACACCATCCACTAGACCAGGCTGTTCAAAGACTCTTCCAGCCTGCCCTTGAACACTTCCAGGAATGAGGCACCATACAGCCTCTGTGGACAACCTGTGACAGTGCCTTACCACACTCACAGTAAAGAATTTACTCCTAATATCTAATCTGAAACTACTGTCTTTTCTTTAAAGCCATTCCCCCTTATCCTATCACTACAACCCCTTGTCAAAAGTCCCTCTATTGCTCTGTTGTAGCCCCTTTAGGTACTGAAAGGTTGCTATAAGGTCACCCTGGAGCCTTCTTCTCTCCAGGTTGAACTGTCTTAGCCTGTGTTCACAGGAGAGGTGTTCCTGCCCTCTGATCATTTTTGTGTTCCTCCTCTTGACTTGCTCCAGCAGGTCCTTGTCCTTCCTGTGCTGGGGACAGCAGGGCTGGGCGCAGCACTGCAGGTGGGGGTCTCATGAGAGCAGAGCAGGGAGGCAGGATCTCCTCCCTCACCCTGCTGGCCACACTGCTCTGGATGCAGCCCAGGACACAGCTGACTTCATGGACTGCAAGTGCATATTGCTCAGTCATATTCAGTATTTAACTCACCTGTACCCTCAAGTCCTTCTCCACAGATTTACCTTTAATCCACTCATTGCCCATTTGTGTTTATGATTGTTCCACTTCAGGTGTAGGACCTTGAACTTGGCCTTGTTGCACTTCATGAGATTCACATGAGACCCCCTCTCAAGTCTGTCCTGGTCCTTCTGTATGGCATCCCTTCCCTCCAGCCTGTTGGATGCACCACAGAGCTGAGAATTATCCACAAACTCTCTGAGTGTGCTCTACCCCTCAGTCCATGTCACTGACAAAGATATTAAACAGCATTAACCCAAACCGAAAACCCTGAGAAACATCCCTTGTCGCTGCTCTCCACTCAGACACTGGGCCATTGACCACAGTTCTTTGACTGCAACCCTCAGCCAATTCATTATCCATCGAGTGGTCCTTCTGTCAACTCCATGTCACTCCAGCTTAGAGATGCGGAAGTCACGCTGGACAGTGTCAAATGCTTTGCACAAGCACAGGCAGATGGCATCAACTGCTCTTCCCTCATCCACCAAGCTGCAACTCCTTTATAGATACCCACCAAATTTTTCAGGTACAACTTTATCTTTGTGAAGCCCTGTTGGCTGTCACAAATCACATCCTTATTTTCCGTGTGCCTTAGCATGGTTTCCATTAGGATCTGCTCCATGATCTTGCTGGGCAGAGAGAAAAATACATTTAAGAGGGAAGATCTATTTAGCGTGGTTACTTTGTTATTTCACTTAGCTTTGGGAACTTAATGGAAGTTGTGAGAGTAAACTGTTAGTGCTCAAGATTGGGTTGCAACCACTCATTTTGAAATGAAACGACACTATTTTTCTTTAAAGCATTTAGTTAACCCATAATCTGTGAAGAGTGGAATTGCTCTATCAGTTTTACACAGTCTCTTTCACAACATTCATGGAAGAGAGATATAGAATAAATTCAGTTCTGAAAAGAAAGCCCTAGGTTATTTTCACTGAACAGTTTTTATCATAGATATTGTGAATGTTATAGAAATATCTGACCTCTAATTCTCCTTGAAGAAAGAAATACTATCTCCTTGGGACATCATTGTTATCTTATATCTCTGTAAAGAAAAAGATAAAAAACATCAGAGAAACCATTGCCTGTACAGAAGCAGAAATTTTCCTGCTGAATTTCAAGCCATTTTCAGCATCCAAGAAGCTGAAAGTACACTTCACAAGTCTTGTGTCCCTGTGACCTTGGTGGACTATAAAGACTTGGATGTCAGATTTTCAGCTGTGGAATGTAAAACTAAGCTGTTTGACAAACCACATCAGTCAGTGCCTCTGAACAGTGGCTCAAGAACCAGGACTTACCCTTTCTCTATTGAATGATTTATCAGAGTGGTAGAAAATATTGAGCTACTGCTTAAGAAATGCCAAAGGACACTGGACCCAGGAGGGATACATGCATAATTCATGACACTGATCAACAATATTCATAGGGAACAGTAACTACTTACTTTTCCCACTTTTTTAGTAGACTTGTATTTTATAAAAGGAAATTGCACAGGCACTCATCTTTATTCATAAATCTGAGGGCAGATAGTGTCCCAAACCCAATGGAAAAAACTATACACGCAAAACTATATTATGCATGTATTATTTTACAAGACCGTGTGTATCCTGTGCTATGGGGAATAACTGGAAATGGAAAACAAAGACAGGAATCTGTCAGTTCACCCAGGCACTTTGGATCTGCAAAATCTACTGTCTGTCACAGCAGAATCAGTAGAATTCTTTCTGCTTTCAGTTGCCAGGTTTGATATGGAAAAATTAAAGCCTTTTGTCACTTAAAATAAAAAGAAAGCTCTAATTGAGCTGAACTAAATGATGCAATGTTTGTTCTCTGCCATAGATTAGTATTTACCATTGTCATCAGAAGCCATTTGGGCTTTTTTGGCAGGATGGAAGCAAATATCAGCTTTAGGGGCAAGAGTTTTGTTTGGTTAAATCTGAAGTTCTAGTGTTATTAACTTCTCTCTGTCACTGCCTACAAAGGGGGCCTTAGCCCTGGCCATTTCTGGGAAGTTTTCATGCAGATTGGTTTCTCCCATTAGTTAAGGTGAAATACCTTCCACTGCTGCAAGGGCAGAGCCCTCAGGCACACGTGGTCACTGTGTATCAGCTGGTATAAATACATATATGGCCATTTGACTGTGAGGGAGCAAGAGATATGTTTAAACACAGAGTATTGTGCCAATCCAGAGATTATGCTATACCTTACCTACTTCAAGAAAGATATGTCTGTCCTGTAAATCCAGTGTCGTGATATCTGGTCTGTTGATGCCTTGGACAGATGAAGATATTTGAGAAAGTATTAGACTTCTAGATTTATGTAATTGAATTGCTCTTTTTTTTTTTTGCATCAATTCCAACATATAGTTGGAATAACACTTGGTGCCTCAAGGGCACAAAATACTGATACATCAAATTACTGAAGCAAATACATGTGCCTTAGATTATGTCATATGGGGCTCTTAGAAAATCATCTCTGCACTTAGAAACAACACACTTTGAAAAAAGAAAAAAACCCCTAATGTTAAAGCTTCAATAATGCATCAGAATTCAGTTTAAATAAATAATAAACCATATAACTAAACACCTAATCATCCAGCTCCTGATTCTTTTGACTCATTGTTTATTAGCTTCTCAGTAAATTAATTTGCGTGACTTACCAAGCTAAATGCTTAAGAATAAAAAGGTTAATTGAAGGTTGGAGTAGGATACATTATTGAGCAGTTGACATATTGCCTTGATGTTATGAATAATCTGGAAGTAGTTCAATAGAGTTGCAGCAGCTTCTCCCAAGTCTGAACTTGACCTGCAGTCTTTTTTTGAGGAGGCATTGTCACTTCTTTTTGTCTAACAGGGCTGTGCGTAATTTGGTTTTTTTACCTCCCTTCTCAAGAATATGAATTATTAATAACATGAAGAATACATTGAGAGAAGAAAAAAAACCCAGAGCATATCGCATCTCTCCAAACCTATAAGAATTTGAAAAAAGCAAGAACGAAAAAAGGGAGAACAAAAAAAGTTAAACATCCCTACCTGAGGTTGCTCGTTTGCATGCCAACAAAAGATAGTGAAGGAACTACAAAGATGCTTTGAAATGAGAGGATTATTAGAACAAGAAGAATTTTGAATTAATCAGGGCAAGCTTGTATAAGCAGATCCAAGATGCCAGAGGGTTTGGAAACTCTTTTTCTGTAAATCACTTCCTATCACAGATACTCTTTGTGAAAGGAAGATGGGGACATGAGCACAGGGGGCAGATGGGGAGGAGGTGGCCCCATCTCTGACATGCTCTGAATTAATGCAGATGTCAGGCAGCAGCCAAGTGTGTGGAAATAGAACTCCATATCAAAATAAAGGTTTTGCAACTGCTGTGCTAATGATGAAGGGCAGATCTGCAGCAGGTTTTATTTGTCAGAGATCCAATAGAAGTAATGCAAATCACACTGACTGAGTATCTATTCCTCCATTTTGTGCTATTTCTCCTCCTTTCCCAGCCTCATCTCCTTTCATTTCTATGATAAACAGGACTTGAACTCTGCTGAGCCTCACAATTCTGCATCTCGTTGATGACTCATTAAGATTTTATCATTCCAGTGACATGTTATTGAACCCAGTTTCCTTAGGGGGCTGGTCTGGTGATTACAGGAGTAACCAGTGACTGCTTAATCACCCACTTCATTATATTCATATTAATAATAAATACCAGGAGGTAGACAGTTATAATTACATTGCTAGTTTAGGAAGACATGAGCCTATAAAAGTTGGCTACACCAAAATACAAATTTGGACATTTATATCACGTGAATAGATGTGACTTGGAAGGTGCAGAGAAAGGTAAGAACATAAACATGGTTATTTTAAAGACAGTTTTTGTGGCAGCAGTCATGATGCTGTTTAATTAAGCAGAAGAAAAATACTTCCTTGAGCATGAGCAGCTTAGAAGAGATCAGGCAGGATGATATTCACATGTCTGGTTCAGCAGTATTTTCCATCATGGAAAGAGACCCCAAAGAACCCTCTAGCAGCCTTGCTGTGATGTTCTTTGGAGTAAGAGACTGCAAGTGTCTGTGTCCATAACGTCCCTAAAGTATGTCATATATCTCCAGGGTTGAACTCTATCACCTTTGATGAGCAGACAGTTTTAAGAGCAGGAATTTTTCAGCATTGTGTAAGTCTCACAGCACAGCAGTTCCCCAGACACGCGAGAGATGCCAAGCAGACAGCCCCTTCTAACTCTAACGAACTGTGGCAAACACGCTGAAAGGTTTGACACAATATGATTCATCACAAAGTGGCAAAATGCTGAGCTGGATGCACACTGCACTGAAGACCCAGACAGACAGGAGAGGAGTGTGTTCTGGTTTACTATATATGTCTATTTAAAGATTAGATGAACTGCCACCCAGAGCAACTTGCTTGCTACAGAAGCAAAGGGTGACTGTCCAAGTTCTGGAACCTTAGTTAAAGAAGGTTTTGAATGAGGGCAGGAGAGGGAACATATTGGACCAAAGAGTCATGAACAGTAACAGTATTTCTCCCAAAGCGAAATAATGCTTTCATGGCTGAAATTTCTGGAAAACCACAGGTTTACAATAAAACCTGACTTTTCTGAAAATCCAGAAGGACATCTGTCTCCTCCCCTTTGTGTTTAAAAAGAGGCCTGGCTTTCTTTTATTTTGAACAAATCAATTTTTTGTTGCAGCACTTTGTTTTCTCTTTACTAAAAATGTTATCTGTACAGTGCAGCTAAAGTAGTTGACAACAGAAGAGAGAAGGCAGAGTTGCATCCTGAAGAGGACTAAGAAAAGTCTAGCCTAAGTTCAGAAGGGGGATGCTCAGGCAGATCATGACTTAATTAATTTCCTGGAGCTTCACATATTTATGTAACCCTTTAAAAATCAGAGACCTCAAATGAGCAGAAACTGTAAATATTAGTTCAAGTTTCTTCAGATAAGGGATTTAGTGGTCCCAGCTGCTAACTACTGTGTAAAACAGGAGGTTCAATATTGTGCCATCACTTGTAGACAATTTCACATGGTTTGAGTAATATGTGAGTTTGCCCTGTAAGGGAAATAAATGGTGTATCCCAAAACAGCTTAGACTAACAATCCCTGACAGGGATTATTTATCTGAAATGTCTCTGGGATTTAAACCCTGAATGTTTAGGTGTAAGGCTAGTTTAACAGGTTTGAAGACAGTGCCTGACCTTGCCAGCAGTCCAGAATACTTGGTCTCTTGAGTCAACTTAGTATATCAAATCTCTTTGCCAAGCTATGCCTCCAAGTATGTGCATCCAGGAGAATCATGACTGTGCAGAGCTTCTAGTTGGTGTGATACCTCAGTTTATAGGGAATTCATCATTATTTGCCAGGGTCATATTTCTTCCAAGGAAGGAGATTTTTGTGAAGCTATTAAGCTTCAGTAGTGGGGAGAGATTTGGGGGAGTGGATGCAGATGAAATAAAACATTAGCTAGAAAATAGAATCAATGATTTGTGGACAAAGGTCATGTATGTCTTGTACTCCTTGAAAGATGGTGCACTAAAACTGAAAACCACTGAAGGGTTGAAGAACCAAGACGAGGAAATAAAGGAATATTTCTGCAGTTGGACACACATGCTATAGATAGACGGAAGCATGAAGGGATGATTTTGAGCAACCTCATTCATTTGTGCATATGTCCAAATGAAGAAAAGACCAGTCAACTCATTGTCTGCCAAAAAAAGAAAAAAGTATAGACCAGTACAGGAAAACTAGGACACCAAGATTCATTTTTATTGAAATAGAACAGCTGAAGGTTCTGGTATCAGAATATGTATTATGTAGATCAAGGAAAGAAAAACTACTATAATCCAGCCATTTAAAATTTACAATACTTTTATAAAAATAGATTCAAACTTGCTAATATGCATTTTGATTGACTATACATTTTCATCTCGCTTCCATTGCTCCTTCAGGCTCTATATCCACAGTTAGGCAAATAGCTGGCCTTTACCAGATGACACTAAATTGAATTCACCATCTGAGTTACAATTAGATAAAGCACTCAGTTTTGATCCTGTATTCTTCTGAGTTGCTGGAAAGAAAAGATAAAGCCCCTACAGTCTTGCCCTCTAAGGCTTTCCACACAAAAGCATATTGCCTCACCACAGTGAAATATGCATAATTGGTTAGACTCTTCTCTAAAGATACAATTAGTACTTGAATTCTAAGCTCCTCTACTGAGAACAGAAATAGGTATTCCAAATTCATGCCTCACTGTTTCTCCCCCTAGTTTCAGCAGAGTTTTGGCTTGAACGGGAGTGTAAGAAATACCTGCTTATACAGGAGGGCAAAGCAGGAATGTAACATCAGCCTGGACAAGATGAAAGTGCCAGGAGATTTGTAGCACATAACTGAACTCTCTACTGGAGAGGTGCTGGGGGAGTGATTTCCAAGAGGAGAGACAAGAAACAAAACACACTTCAGAAACAAAACATACTTCAGAAACTGGTATCTTGAAAAAGCAGAATAAAAATAATCCTAATCTCCACGAAGGTTAAATTGGATTCACACACTTGTTAGCCCTCTTTGTGATAACTTCTACCTTGTATTTGGGTGAACATCTATTCTGGTTTCTAGTTCAGCTAAAGGCAGAAAGAGGCTCTTATTCTCTCTCTTTGCTACATCTGTCACAGAAAACCCAAAAATGTGCACAATGGTGAAATAGTTAAAAAATACCACTAAACATCTCTGAACTACAGTGTGATATTTACTGATAGCTTTTCCTCTGAGAAGATTAACCACAGAATGTAAGTAGTCTGCTACACCACTCAGCTCTTCAAGGAGATAATTTTGAAGGATGTTATTTCTTATTAATGCTCCAAACAAGTAATTGTAGGAAAGTTCCAATCCAAGCAGTATTGTGCCACTTCTGATATAACTATGTGCTGTTTTTTCATCTACCTGTATCTTATATGATTAAATGGTCTCTATAACCCCTAGAAGTCCAAGTGGCTTTTCCATTGGCAGACTGTTCTTTGGGCACTGTGCTGCCAAAGCAGAACACAGAAGTGTGTTCTGACACAGAAGTTTTTCACTTCAGAGGGAGTCACTTGGACAAAATCCAGCACATAGCTTTAGCAGAGAGACCTCTTATCACCACAGGAATGATGAAGGGTAGAAGTGTTGGAGGATTTGGTGATCAAATTAATTATGTCATTATACAATAACCATGTTTCAACTGTCCCCTCTTACTTGCAGAAGTTGCAATCATTGCCTTTCAAGAAGTGCAGAAGCAGAGGAACTTTGCTAGTGAGGAGTATTATCCAAAATGTACAATGTTCTGGTGTCAAATTCAAGTCTGCTCTTTAAGTGTCATGCCTGCATTCATCCTTTTCAAACAGGGTTTTCGACACACCTTAACAAGCAGTCATTGTTTTTCCTGCAGTTTTGGCACTGCCATAAGGAATTACAGTAAAGTCCGCAAAAGTCTTTTACTTATCAGTAAAAAAGTCTTTTACTTGATCAGTCATTGATACAAAGAACTGTAGGTTCACAGAAATAGGGCTACACCAATATATACACTAATATATAACTGGGAATCTATCAATTTTCCAGTGACTTTTCAAGACAATATGATATTTCCAGGTGCAGTGCAATGATGGATTTCATGGGAGCTATATCAAAATAAATCTCTGATACGAATCTGCTGTGTCAAAACTTCCACAGAATTTGATTTATTCTAGACTTCATATTTTTTCAAGTCTGGTTTTATTCGGGTCCAACATATCTACACTGGGGATTGGCCTTGGGCCAATAATAGGAAAAACAGTAAAATGCAGAACCGCCTCCCATGAAATTGATTCAATTAGCTGCTAAAGTTTTCTCTTATTTTCTTTGAGTCATTAATCTCAGAAGGTTTTGCAGATATGAATTCCTTGTTCTTGATTCTGTACATTTTGAAGGGCTCTCATGACCTTTAGAAAACATGCTGAGTATAGCATGACAATGATGCAGGGAATGGGGGATGGTGTGTGTTTGAAGTGTGTATTGCATACTTAATTTCAAGAATTTCTTGGCCTCATGGTACATACTTCCACTAGGATTCTAGTAAAAATGTGGGTGCTTGGTCATGCTCTGCATAGTGGTTCAATTAATTTGCTCGAATTAACTGATTCAGATTACACATTAAAGATGTAGAAAAGGATCACTCACTTCATGTTTATGCCCTCCTCAGCCCTCCCTTCATGTAAGCTTTTAGCATTTACATTTCAAAATCTGCAGCTGTGACACATTTAGAAGATAATCATGAACAAACCATGTAAAAGAACAAATCCCTGGGACTGCTTTTATCCTTATGTATCTGTATAATATTGACCAAACAAGAGTTTTGAATTCTAGTTTAGATCCACCCTCAAGTTCAGAAATTGATGAGGAATAAGAATTTGCGCACAAAAATTTGTGCACGAGAATTTGCAAATAAGAATAGTTTCAGAGAGGAAAAGAGAATGGGCATAATCATGTTTCCACTGTACTCCTTTCTCAATCATTTTGAATATATACTGAACTCTGAATATTTGAGACAGGAACTATAATTGTCAGCTACATGAGACTCCTTGGGGAAGACCAGCAGATTTTGCAATACCTTATGAAACAGTGAATTTTGACTGAATTAAGTCAGTATAAAAAACACACCAGGATGACACATGCGGAAAGATTATTTTATATTTTAAGTAAATTTTACACACAGTAATAAAATTCTGTCTTGAAAAAGAGGCAAGAATAGTGATCATAGAATCATTAAGGTTGGAAAAGACCTCCAAGATCATCAAACCCAAACTTTGACTGAATACCACCACACCCAGTAAACCCCATTGGGCAGTGTCACATCTGCGCAGTTTTTGGAACACTTCCAGGGATGAAGACTGTTCCAGTGCTTTAACATTCTTTCAATGAGGAAATTTTCTGATATCCAGTCTGAGCCTTCCCTGGCTCAACCTGAGGTCATTTTTCCTTTTGTCCTGTCACTGGCTGTCTGGGAGAAGAGGCTGATTCCCACCTCACTGCAACCTCCTATCATACAGTAGCAGAGGGAAATAAGGTCTCCCCTGAGTCTTCTTTTCTCCAGATTGAACAACCCTGGTATCCTCAGGCACTCCTTATAAGATTTAGGTCATGGTCAGTCAGCACCGAAGTCCTGTGATCTCAGTGAGGTACGAATTCAACCACAGACTTGAAATGAAGGGGGCACTTCAGCATCCCACCACCTCCATCCAGAAGTGTGTGCCTCATTGACACAGCTACATTCTCAAATCAGTGAGGGAGATTGGCATCTCCAGAGGATGATTTGTCTCATGACAGGTGTTTCTGAAAAGGTGAATAAATTAGAGTAATTTCATGACCATAAGGCACACTGGACTATAAGGTGCAGCCCCTAGTAGACGGCAAATTTCGCAACTTTGTACATTATATAAGGCGCACCGGACTATAAGGCGCACTTTTTTTTTGCCGCGAAGATCCATGCCGCACGCAATAAAGTAACAAATTAGTAACAGAATCCTGCGTTCGTGGAGTTTACTGGCATGTGCTCAAGTTGGAAACATTTTAACAGATTGGTGTAGCCTTTAAATGCAGCCCCAAGCGCCCTCCCTGTGCGCGGGGCCTGGCACTCCCACCCACCCCTGGTGCTGGCTGCCAAGGCGGGGAGGTGGCAGTTTGGGGTGGCTCGGAGTGGCCAGGGCTTGCTGCGGCATGGAGTAGTCAGGGCTTACCGCGGCACGGAGCGGTCAGAGCTCGCCGTGGCACGGAGCGGTCGGAGCTCGCTGTGGCATGGAGCAGGTGCGGCGCACCGCAGCTCAGAGCGGTCAGGGCTCACAGCAGCTTGGAGCGGGCACGGTTCGGAGTGGCTGGGGCTCACGGCTTCTATGGCAGCCCTTTCTCTCCCTCCCCGCGCCACTCCTGCAGCCCCATGCAGCTCCGGGAGCCCCGCGCACCCCCGGGTTTTCCCCCACGCCGGCGCAGCCCCGATGCTGCCACCGGGCGAGCTCTGCTTGGCTCGGGACTGTTGCGGGTTCACACTTCTGGGTTGGTGAATTTCGCAACTTTGTACATTATATGAGGCGCACTGGACTATAAGGTGCACTTCCAGGTTCGGGGGAAAATTTTAGTCAAAAGGGTGCGCCATATAGTTGTGAAATTACTGTACCTTCTGAAAGAGCCTGTCTCTTTCCATTCACTCTGTATAGACGATAGATGACTTCAAACACTACTCTGGAGAACTGAGAGTAGAATCCAACCCAGCTTCCTTTGCTTCTTTCATTACGTCTTAGTCTATAGCACATGGTAGGACTAATCTGTTGTTTCTGTATAAACAAAAGATTTTGAGACTAATTCAATATTTCATCTTTGTTTTGGTTATTAATCAATCTCCACAGCAGTTTATTGAATTTTGCAGCACAATGCTAACAAAATTGATCATGTAATGATGGGATATTTTATATACCATCAAAGACACAATAAAAATTCCTTTTATAATTATTTTTTTTAATATATATGATCATTATGTGTATATCTAAATGACAGCAGATTTTATTATTGCACAATTGGAAACTTCTATTTTGATTTTTCAGACTTTGTTCATTACTACAGAAAATAAAGAAAGTGTTTGCTATATGTGGGAAAAACAAGTCTGCCTGATTATATTTCTAAATTGTAAAACTGCAGTGATTATCTTACAAACATTACAAGCATTTTTTTAGAAGTAACAATACCTTCAAAGTCTTTCTTATCTTTTATATTGTTACTTTTGGGGACCTTTATTTACAACTGGAAAGCAGGATACCATAACAGGGTTTTTCTCAGACAACATTTAGAACATTTCAGAGAAACGTCTTGCTTATTCTGGCAATACTTTCTAGCCAACCTTTTGCAACCTCTGTACCATATATGTAATGCAGTAGAAATTTCACTCTGGGTATTTTACTGTCCTGATCTGGAACCATTTGCAATATTTTCATCTGAAATTTCCCATATGTATTCCAGATCTTTTGGCAGTTTGATTTCTTCAATTTCTCATAAATCTCACATATTGAGAAACATCCTAACTCAAGGATCACAGCCCACAGAAGATGCATGGCAGTGCTAAGGCACAGCTGATCATCAACTTTTTTTTTTTTCCCAGGTAATTGACAAAGAAAGTGAGAGGACAAGATAATGAAGACGGAAAGATGACTAATTAGTTGATTAAATTATGAAAGTTCAGGATACTTTATAGAGGTATTACTAGAAGGAACACACTCCAGCTTCATATTACTGTAGAAAAATATCTGGGCAAGGCCACTGAGACCCATCAAAAAGCTTTAGAGTGGGACTAAAAAGAGAAAATTGGAGATGAGGTATTTCCACACTTGATCCTAGAGAAAACAGACAAGTGCAGGTGCTTCTGCAATGGATAAAGTAGGAATATGAGCCTAGGTGCTTGAATTTATGTAAAAATTAATATACGTAAGTCAAGACTAGCCAGGTTCCTGGAGTAATTAGGAAAAAACATTACTCACCTTTTCAACAGAAATGTTAAGTGATTTGTCTACTACTGCTGTGAAACAAAAGAGAAGAACTTGAGTGCCTAGAGGTTTGGATTTGGACAAGGTCAGAGATCTCCCTCATACTATTTGGAAAGCAAACTGCGTAAGAACATCATTAGGAAGCCTTTTTTTTTCTTTCTTTCTTTTCCTGCCAGGAGATGTGATATTATGGCAGTGACTAGGCTACGCTTTTCAGAGATGGCAGTCATCAGTGTTTTCCAGGAAATCACAAGATACATGCACAGATTACTGTAGCTTTAGGCACGTTTCAAAAGGAAATGAGGATACTATAATAGTGTCTTTTTTGTTGTTGTTGTTGCTTTCATTTTTTTTTTTTTAATTTTAGTTTTTTTTTCTAATTGTGGTTGTTTTCAGTTACTTGTAGAAATGAACAAATAACAACTGCATTGGAGGACCCTGCTTTTGAAACTAGCTCTGAATTCAACAGAAAGAACACTGGGTTCCTAGAAGGCAATGACATAAATTTTTTTCATGGTCAAAGAACTGTACTGTCAAGAACATGTCCCTAAAAAGGGGAAATCTTTTTGGAAGGAACTTGACTCCACAATGGATGACTATTCAATCAGAAAAAAGATGCTAGTAAGAAAGGTACATACACAAGATAGAAAATGAAAGAAGTCATAATAACAAAAGGTTTCAGTCTAGATATCAAGAAGAATAAAATAGAGAATTTTCCAAAAGTGGGATATCTTTATAAAACATATTAAAAGAAATAGTCAGGTACCATTAAACTAAATAGAAGGTTGTCTATTAATGACGTTTGCTCATGACTCAATATCATAGCATGTTATCAGTATATAGGGAGGTCAGAATGTCACATCAAAACATGCAGGGAAACTTCAAGACTGGAAAAAGTAGGAACACAAACAACATAAGGAGGAAACTAGTGCAAATTACTATCAATTTGGTGTGATTATCAGCTGGAAATAGCTGAAGAAGAGGAGAAAGTGGTGGTGTTTAATGATTTTAGGATGACAATGAAACACCGAGGATTTTTTCATGTAGAGAAAAGTTTATTCTTAAAATATCTCAAGAAATGGAGACCTCTTACAGTACCATCCCACTCTCTAATGTTCAGATCACATCAATTAAAAGTGAAAAGAAGAGGCCTTCTGAAATGTAAGAATGGAAGAATGGAAGAATGAAAGAGTTTTGTTTGATCAAACCCATAAAATAAAACCTCAAAAGATGCTAAGATCTTTCTCTGTTTCTGGAGAATGAACAGCAGGAGGAGGAAGAGTTGCACAGTCTTTAGGAGAAAACCCATTTGCAAATACATAGGTATAACATAGATACCAGCAAATGTAGGTTGAAAATTACAGTGGTTGTCCCAAAGTCTGAAATAGTTTAACTCTATCTTTCTGCACCTAGGGAAAACAGAAACACTGTTCACTTTAAAAAGTGGATTTGCCAGGACCCTGGAAACTCTAGTCTTTACTTAGACATAAATTTGAATGCCAGAATCAAACTTTTCTTAACAAAAATGAGAATAAAACTTGGGATGCAAGTTAGAAATCAAACATCTTATCATCAGTCCTTTTGTTCTTTTGTGAGGATAAGCACATTTCACAATCATAACCAATAGCCTGAACACTCCTGAGGGATTTTTTTGAAGTACAAGATAAAGAAAATCTTTAGTAAAATCAGTCTATCTAAATGATGAGGTGCACCTAATGGTTTCTAAAACAAAACAAAAAAAGCCCACAAAAACCCCAAATTTATTTAACTTCTGAAAGAATTCATTTCATATTAGTAAAATCACCACCACTTAAGTTAATAGTGCTATATTTGGCTTCCAGGCTGATAAAAAATGTAAGCAAATCTAACCCAAAGAGCTGCATTTTTGTAGTTGTTAGGAGCTACCAGACATGCCAGCATAGATAATTTCAGACAGCTCCACTGTGTGATAGCATACAGAACATTTTGAATATTTTACTAATTCAAATCAAATACCAAGTTCCCAGCACTAAGAAACTGAGCAATTGTCTAGGTGACTCTCTGGGTGTCTTGCAATTTTGTCTGTATCGGGTCTTTGTCACTTTTCTATGCCAAATAAATTAATGTTGTCTTTTGATTATGAATTCATGAAAGCTTGGAAGAAACTTAATTATAATCTGTGATTAGGAGATTAGCATGTTGCTTGTATATCTGATTTAGTAGAATTATATAAAATATTGATTCTGGAGAATTTCCATAGAAGGAAGTTGCTACTATATCCAGTGACATAACTGCATTTCTGATGTCCTTCAGTCATGTTTTTTAATTCAGGAAACCAATGGCCTGCCACAAAAACACTCTGCACTGCCTATCCTTTGCTTTCATTCTATTTTATTATCTTTTAAGCACTTTTAAGCAATTGCACTTTTAAGCAATGGCAAAAGGAATGGCAAAACACTGCTATTCTCTTATTATTTAATAAATGCATTTCTCTGGCACTAATAAATGAGACTGGGAGTGGTGCAGGTTGCTGAAGGCAGGAGGACTGTGCACTGTACACTGTGGTCATTATTTCTTTGCTCACTGCTACCAGACATGGCCATAGAAATGGAGGAGGTTCAGTGATGATCCTTTGCCTCACAGGGTGTTTCTCAAGGACAGACAGAGCATGAAGGAGTGTTCAGGTGCTGGCAGTCACACTGTCTGCCCTGAACAGCTGCCACCAGCCACTAAGCCCCAAGCTCAGTGGTTGTGTGACCACTGTGCTCAGGAGGGGCCAAAGAGTGCAAAGGAGAGGCCAGAGATGCCATCCCAGGGTAGGAGGGAGGCAGGTCCATGATTTTGGGCACCTGACTGACTGCAGAACATGATTAACAGAAATAGCCTTGAGCTCTGACTCCTTTGCCTGTTTTTCAGGAAAGGCTGTAAGCTACCTTATAGAAACTGCACTAATTCTCTACCTCACCACACCAGTGTTACTGAAGTAAAATGACATTAAAAGAGATAAAATTACCTTAGGTTAAAATGGGTGTCATGCCCTGGAGAATCAGATCCACAGGAATGAAAGGATTTCTTTGTGTAAGAAACATGCTTTGAGGCATAAAAGATTAGTAAATGCAATTGATGTACTTTCTTGTCACGTATTATAATAGCTTCTATTTATTTGTGCTATTTTTAAACAAGCACAGAATTAAACTTGCCATTTTTCTTCCCAATGAACTAAGAATCTCAGTGAACAAGACATATCATAAAGCTCTAATCCTGAGAATTACAGACTGGAAATGCCAGACACCATACAAAAATATAGCAACAACATGTTATGGCTGTTTGTCACTGCTTTTTGTTTAATAAAGTTATCTATTGTCTGCTACAGATTTTCCTAAAAAATCTGGAGATCTTTACAGGCTATTAAAAATCATCTAGAGTGAAAAACAAAGTGCTTCTAAAGGCTTCCTTCTGTCCACCATATGTTGTTAGAAAATTGCTTGCATACACAGGTAGCACATATTAGAACTCTGCAAAACTGCCAAATACGCTCCAGGTAATCTTCCTGCACACACATAAAAAGTGCCAGATTTTGAAAGCTGGTAAATGCATCATATATTAATTTTTCATCTCGTAAGCCAATGGGATTGAGTGAGTAGCCTCTAGCAAATTTGTCCAATACAGAGAAGGAAAACATGTGTTTTTGCAGACTAAGGGCTATAAGAACAAATGAGGGAACCACAGGGCAGAAAATATGCTTTAATGCAATATGTATGAAATTTGGTAGGCCTTGGCCAAGCTTCTGGAAAACATATGTGCTATAGATTAGAATAACAACTATGTTCAAGTGACATCCTCAAAAGCACCAAAATATGATGCTTTATTAAAAGCTGATAAGTTTTATGGTCCTAGCTTCCTGAGGAATGTGTGAGAATTAAACATTATGCTTGCTAGAACATCACCCTCCAAGCTCAGCAGGAAGATGAAAATTTTTAGAGAAGGAAAAATGTGACACATTGGTTGATCTAATTTGTCTTTTCCTCTTTCCTTTTCTCCCAGCACTGCAAATAAGGAGTACAATTCTCCCTTCCCAAAGATATCAACTGTTAATAATTCACTACGATGATTTTGGACATTTTATATTTAAAGTCTGCATACAATCTACTGATTAAATCATATTATGAATAGTTGGATGAATATCTTATTTTAAAAATTACTTTCTCCTGCCACCACAAATTGTACTTTTGCAGCAAATGACTGGACATTTTAATAAGAATGAATGCAATTATTTTTACAGTCTGTGCTCTTTACAGGCTGGTGTACTTCATTTTCATGTAAGAACTCAGTGGGTATTATTGGAAAGGAGGAATTTTGCAGTTGCTATTTGTGTCTATAATTTAGAGAAAATTACCTTGCCTGGAAAAATAAATAGGATGTGGGGGGCTTCAGTGAAATCACTGAACTCAAAAAGACGTCCATCACTGAGTATTCTTTTTCTTTTCCACAACCCCCATGATGATATTTTCACTTGCTATTTTATCAATTAAGCCACAAATGAAAAAATAAGAAAGCTAATATGGGCAAAGAAATCCTGAAGCAAAGTCAGCAGGGTGAACTTAATTCTTCCTCAAGATATGTGAAATCTGACTAGCAAATGAACACCTCAATTTTGCATCTTTTTCTCAGGTTTACTGTCTCTGATTATTTCATCTATGTTAATAGCATAGTACTTGGAGCTGCTGTAAGTCATCCAGAGGGGACTGTCTGGATGCAGCCTCTTTCCACAGCAACTGCAAAGAGTGGGAATCAGCTGAAGTCCATTTCACCATGCAGCTATTACTGGTAAATATCAGAAGTCAGATGAAACATAATCAAACATTGCATAAGGGTAAAGCTAGATGACTAAGTGACACATAAGGATGTAAAATCCCAAAGAAAAGCAAGGGGATGTAGGCATTTGTCTCTGAAGCCCTAAAAAATCCCCTCTTTCAGGTATTTGTGTACTAAGGCCTTTGTGAAATTAGAACTCAGATTACTATTTTAGGTATTTTTGAAAGAAATATCTCTGATCTGTTTTGGCCACAGGACTAGGCAGGTATAAAAACGATGATCACTGGCCTCTGTATGTACTATACTACTGACTTATGGAAAATCACTGGAAAAAAAAGTGCATTACTTCTTAATGTCATATTGGGCTTAGTCTATAGACCATCAAACTACAAGGAAGAGACCTACTGCATGCCTGCAAACAAAGAGTGCAAAAGCAAAGAAGCGCAGAAATTGCAGTGGCCCTTGGTTTCTACTTCATCATCATTAAACTTGATCCTGCCGTATCCTAATTTAGTTCCTTAATCACTTAATCATGACATATATCCTCAGTCACTTCTTTTTACCTGCTCCACAATGTACAATCAAATGAGTATTTCCTGAGACAAAGAACTGATACCAGAACCCAATAGTTAGATATAAACCTGACTTACCAAGGTACAAGGCTAGAATCACCCTGAATGAGAGCAGGGATAGGTCATGTTTTGCATCACTATTTTAGGGACTTTAGCAACAAAGGAGTTGGATGGGACAGATGGAGCTTCAGAAATTCCGGTTTTGAGGGGGAAATTCACCATTCTAAAAGGATTTTAATGAGACAGAAAAATTCCCATGATGTAAGTACATACATCTGTGTATGTGCACATATGTGTATATTTACATATATGTGTGTGTGTGTGTGTTTATATTGTACCATGATTCTCTTTTGCAGCACAATTTTCTTGAAGTGGAAGCAGGTGAAGATCCTTAGATGAGTTTTGCCCATGACGCTACTACTTGTGTTAATTAAAATAAAAAACCTTAAAAAAATAGCCTAGGAAAAATATTGATGTCAGGAAAAGGTGGGTAGACAGGCTCCAGCCTGAAAGATAAAGTCTTGAAAACAGCAGCTAGTTGACACAAGCAGTTGCACTCACTGACTGCTCATTTCCAACTCTTTGTCATCCTCCCTCCTTCTATACATACTGCAGGCATTTCTTAGCTCAGTGTCCTAAAAACTGCTGGTGCATTTGATGTGACCTATTGACAATGCATTACTGATGCTTTAATTGGCTCAGATGAGCCCTGTGATTGTGCTGATTCCATCAGCCACAGCAGGTTATCGTTTTACACCTCAGTATTTTGAACATCGATAAAATTCTTGGTATTAGATTCTCAGGTAACTCTGTGTGCTTAAATGCCTGACTCTCTATCAACCCAATTTCACCCAACATTTCTCTGAAATTGTTCCTAGGTTATGACCTCATTGAGTAAGTTTCAATCAAGAGTGAATTTTCATGACGTTCTGTAAAGTTGTGTAAATGAGTATTTATAATGGGAAGCATGAAACATCTTTACCTATAACTACACTGCTGGAAGCTGAAATAGTAAAAGAGCTTACCCTGTTTCATTTCATATTGTATAAGCTATTAGACTGAGGATTTGGAAGTACAATTTAATTCCTCTCTCCAAGAACATTAAAGGTTTTTTGCTTTTTTCAGTTCCTTTTACTGATGCTATTTTACATTTTTGCCCTTAGCATCCAATATAAACAAAATGAGAGAAAAAGACAGAAGAAATGAAACTGCTGTAGAAAATAACCTCAGAGAACAAGACAACTTCATTTACAATCTAATAAAATATTTTTCATGAGTGTGGAAGGGTAGAAAGCACTCTATAATATTAAGTAACTCAAATCTGTTGTGTTGCGAGGAAATGGAAAACCCAGATGTCATCGTGAGAGGGGCCACACTTCATACAGCTGATCTGCACCTAGTAACTACAAAGACAAATTACCTGATAATTAGGAGACGAAGGAATAGTAGTCACTATGTTTGATCAATAACACTCTGCAAGGATCTTCTGTGTTGACATTTTATTAGGTTTTTTTTTTTTTTTTCCAGTTTGATGGTTTTTAGTTGACAACTTTCCTGTGAAGCAGTTCCTGCCCTGCTCTGCTCCAAGTCTGATGTCAGTCTGCCTAGCCGTGCTGATTCACCCAGATAGTCCTAAAAGCCAAGAATTACTCTCCCTGCCTTATAAAGATTCTTTCAGTTTCTCTGCACTCTCAGGAAATGAATTCTGGTCAACTTAAAACTCATTTACTGCAGTTTCTTTGGTGCAGCTGATTTTTTTTTTTTTTTTTTTGGCAGTATAGTGGGTTCTAATCAAAAAGAAGCCTCTAAGAGATGGCAATAGAAACAGCAATTTCTGACATTAATAATTTATGTCACAGTTGAGATTTTGTGCAAATACAGAAAGACCTTCCAAAGACAACTCAGTCACTGTGCAGGTACTACTTAAAGCAAGTCACCAGTAGAATAAATCAACATGCAGATTACGTCATTTGTAATTAAGATGGGGGTTATACATTTTTAATAATCTCATCTGTAGAAAAGTTGGGGTTTCCTTTTTATCCCTGCCCTCCACTGCAGGTCTAGTTCTTTCCGTAAATTACATGCAGAGGTAAAGGGAAACTGAGTGTTATTCTCCTTAAAGTGAAGTTTTATCCTCGAAAGATAAAAAGCAAAACCAGCATTTGATTTCCTGCTGTATTCAGAACTATACATGTTTTTTTGTCAATTCCATTGTTAATCTCCTTCTGTCTTTATAAGAATCTCGGTGGCAACATACACACATACCAACAGTATGACAGTATTTATCCATTTTAATGGCTGGTTGGTTATCTTGGTGGAACTAAAGTTCAGGAAATTACATTCTGATGTTGATTTTAGGAAAGTCATTGCCACCTCTTTCTTACCAACTAGCCTTGTTTCAAACAAGACAAAGTCCAAACAAAAGCTGACTACTGTAGGAGGAAACTGAGCACACTTCAGAGCTGTTGTTTTGCAGTTTGTTCCAGGTCATGTCTTTACAAGACAGCAATCTGGGCACTACAGAGGTTTGCAGCTGAGAACAAGCTGAGACCCACAGTTCACCAAAAGCACACACTCAGCAGTGAGTATTGATCACTTGTGCCTATCATTTACCTTTTCCTTGTTTCCTTTCCATGTCGTTTTTGCGAGTAACAGCTGTCAGATCATTCTCACATCTCCCATGTCCTTGGGAAGTAGAACAACAGGAACAAGCAGGTGTGTCTTGCCTCACAGTTTTCAGGAGACAAAGCTTGACTTCCTGGCAGTTGTGAGAGCCTTGGGGAAAAGGTTTGAGGCCACCCAGCAGAGCAGATGTGCAGCAGCAGCTGAGGAGCACTGTTCCCAGCAGCTCCTCCAGCTGCAATTGTTACCCACTAGTGAGCAGCAGCAGTGTTGCTCCATCACTGTGTTGGATCCAACCACAGGCCTTCTGCTCCTTTCCCAGAAACAATTCCTTATATCCTGCCAGTCAGCCTCAGCCTTCTACTTTATTAATTACAGGCTCAGCTGTGAGTCCTTCCACATGCCCGCTCTGGGAGTAATGGTCCGTGAGCAGTCTCATTAGTCTCCTGTGTGGACTGCCCTCACTGCCAGATCCCTCCGAGGGAAGAGAGCAACTGTTAGCTAAAAGCTGCTTTCCTTCCTCACACAGGTGAGCCATGGCAGGACAAGTAAACATGAAGCAATGGAAAAAAGTGATGCCATCTCCTTCCAGGACGGTCCTTGCAGACTGAGGAGGAAGTAAATGTCATTAGCATGGTATTTACGTAATACCATTTCTGAGCACTAATCAGAAGCACTCCTTCCCTGTCTATTTTCATCTTCAATATCTCTAGCATAAGCTAAAAACTCCAGTCAACATTGTAGCTCTGTTATTCCAAGACTGATATGAAGCTACACTCAAGCACAGTTCTCTGCTTCTAGCATTGAGAACTTAATGAACTAACTCAACTAATCCTCAACAGGTGTGGACACTGTGTTGCTTAAAGTATGTGATGAGTCTGTGAATCTATTGGCAGTGTCTCTCTGCATAAAATAAACTTAGAATCATAGAGTCACAGAATCATCAGGCACAACTCTTAACCCAGCACAGCCAGGGCCACCTTTAAATCATGTCCTTGAATGCCACATCTACATGTCTTTTAAATCCCTCAAGAAAGGCTACTCAACCACTTCTCTGAGCAGCCTATTCCAATTTTTCACAATGCTTTCCGTGAAGAAATTATTTCTGATCTAAATCTATCTTGGCACAACTTGAGGCTGTTTCCTCTTATTCTGTCACTTGTTACTTGGGAAAGAAATTGACCCCCACCTTGATAAAACCTCCTTTCAGCTTGCTGTAGATAGTGAGAAGGTCCCACCTGATCCTTCTTTTCTCCAGGCTGAACACCTCCAGCTCCCTCAGCTGCTCCTCACAGCACTTGTGCCCCAGACCTTTCCCCAGCTCCTTGCCCTTCTCTGGACACGCTCCAGCCCCTCAATGTCTTTCTTGCAGTGAGGGGCCCAGAACTGAGCACAGGATTGGAGCTGTGGCCTCAGCAGTGCCCAGCACAGGGGGACAATCCCTGACCTGGTCCTACTGGCCACACCATTGCTGATCCAGGCCAGGATGCCCTTGGCCTTCTTGGCCACCTGGGCACAGGCTGGATCACAACTGCTGTTGTCCAGCATCCACGCAATTTTCCACCAGGCAGTATTCTAGCTATTTTCCCCCAGCCTGTACTGCTGCTTGGGGTTACTGTCACCTTAGGGCAGAATCCAGCACTTGTCCTTGTTGAACTCACGCAGCTGACTTCGACCTATCAATCCAACCTGTCCAGATCTCTTTGCAGAGCCTTCCTGGCCACCAGCAGATCAACACCCCAGACCAACTTGATGACATTAGCAGACTTAATGAGGGTGCGCTTGATTCCTTCATCCAGATTGTTAATAAAGATTTGGTTCATAGTCCTCTGTGACATGAGGGTCTACAAATTTGCTCACAGTAAAACATGGATCTGGGATGAATGGCAGGCTCAGTAGAACTGTTAACAGAACCAATTTCATTATGTCCTGCAGATCTGCTGTGAGAATTAAACCTTTTCTACCTGGATCACTGGCCTTGTTTCTGACATGGTTGTGAAGACCTACAGACATGCATGCATGCCAAATGATACAGGCATGAAAATGGAGCAGAATAGAACCATATCAGAATGTGTGGGGGGGGTGTTGTTTGTTTGGGTTTTTCCTCTGCCACATTTTGTACATCCACACTGAAAGTTCTGAATTTTCATTTTAATTATTTTTATCTCTGCAGCTATGCACTCACACATTGTGGGGCAGCATTATCCAAGATTGAAAATGACAGTGACAAGCTGTACAGTCCTGGGGGTGATGATTCGGGGTTATTTTCATGGTATTATGTGAAATCACTACAATAAAACAGTCCATACAATGCACTCTAATCACCTCCTTACCACACTATTAAATCCTATAACTGAAATTTCCTTGCATTTCTGCTGAGAACTAATGCAGCATGAAGATTGAATTATCTCATGTCCATTTAAAGATAACTCTTTAGGTCACTAAAATGGGCTAAACCACAATGAAATAGCTGCCCCATAATTTAGCTTGGAAAGAAACAGAATGTTTTTGGGGATGTGTTTGGGCACAGCAAGAGCCCATTTCTAACTTCCTCTTAAAACAGATACACCCAGAGAATGGCTGGGCATGGGAACAGGCTTCCCAGAGAAGGGCTCACCGTACAAGGCTGACAGAGTTCAAGAAGTGTTTGGATAATGCTTTCAGGACCATGGTGTGATTCTTGGGAAGGGTCAGGAGTTGGACTTTTCCCATGTTCTCTGTATGACTCTTCTCTGCCAGGACATTCTATGATTCTGCTCACACAGAGGCACACGTACACTCAGGGGCACACCAGTGTGCGCACATAGAGCCAGGAATGGCACAGCATGGCACAGAGCCAGGAACTCATGGAGCTGTGATCTCAGTGGGTGCATGAATGCACAGATACCCCTGTGCTCACACACTGAGTCATGCCACACAGGTGTGTCCTGCACCCAGCCATGCATGCACAGTGCCCTGCAGGCACAGCAAAGCATGAAATTAAAAAAAGGGTACAAGGCACTCTAAATTTAAAATTCATTGCTTGCTCTTTTAAATCTACTAGGAATTCATTTTATGTGTTGGAAATAACTGTTCCTAATCTCTCTTTTTTTTTTTTTTTTTTTTTCCCCAGACTGAGGTCGAGTCAGATGGAGAGAAATTGCAAGTGTCCTAAGCTCACACTGAAGATATGGAGATGGATGAAATGATGAAATATTAAACTCATTAATTTCAACAAGAATTGAATATGTGGCGTCGTTAGGTTTAAAATTTCCCTATAGGAATTTATGAGGATAGAATAGCTGAAGGCTGTGTCCTATGCCTACATACTCTCCATTCATCTCTTCCCATTCTGTTTCTTAAAAGAAGAACCACACTGACACAGTCCCTACAACAGGAGCAAAGAGAAGACAAATGTACTAAAAATACTGCTTCTGCTACACAGCATTTTCCCACCAATCTCATTTCTGAACAGTGGCAGCGTCCAGCTATTCTTTGTTTAATAGCTGGTGATTTGGAGTCAAATGGGAGTCTTTGAAATACTTAACAGTGAATCTTTCTGCTGATGGACAGATCCTTCATGATAAATCTTTTTCATCATGTTGCCAATGCTTATGTGGAATACATAATCATTAACGAGTAATTCCCGTATCTATCTACATGCAATGTAATTGGGTGAATAATTTATAGCCAGTAATTTAAAATTTGTGCCCACTTTCTACTCACACATTATCCACAAATACATTTTAATTCTCTGAGATTAATTCCTCATTCAGTGTAACTTACTATAATTACAGAAACCTGATATAAAGTATATTAAATCAGTAGAAAGCATTTCATTGAATTCTATGAACTCTAGATTAGACCTACAATTATTAGTCTGTAGATAAATCAGAAGTTCAATAAAAGTACCTGCAGTCATAATTTCCTAATTCTTTTGACTGTAAATCTTCCATTGTTTTGTTTGGATATGCACCTAGGGAAACGGATATTCACCTAGGGAAACAGATATACTACAGACATCCAGCCTCACATTTAACTTTACATGACTCAAGTGCTTTTAAAGGTACCATAAGACCATTTTTTATCTATTTAGGCATCTAAATATCTCTCTTACATAATTCTTCAAACAACTCTAAATCCTACCACACTATACATGTTTCACTAGCTCTCAGCTTCTCATGCCTGAGGCACTGGAGTAAATTTTGTTCCCAAACTAAGGTATTAGAAGGCTTACAACAAGAGACCAAGCATTTCAAGACAAGCTAAGGGAAATTCTTTATTAAAAGTCACATTCACTGTGATTTTAGATGATTCCAATCCAAAGGCAGGACAAAAAGACTAATAGAACAGACAATTCATAACTGACAATCTATTCTACCCCTAATTGTGAAAGTCAAAGCTCTTATCTTGACAATATAAATTGCCTTTCTTCCAAACCAAAAAATGCAACCAAGAAAAAGAAAAAGAAACAAAAATCAAAGTTGCTTTCCCCCTCTGTATAGTAGTTTTGTTTTCTATTTCTTTCAATTAATAATTCTGCTTTCTCTTTTATTTTGCCTTAAGCAGTCATCTGGCTTCAAAGAACTGCTGTGGTTGCTTTTACTCCTCTGCAGTAGAAAATACCTTATTACTGTAATGAGCTAATGGTTTAAAACAGGGCACTTCTAAGCTTAATGGAGGCTCGTTAAGCATTCATTCATTAGACAATGCTGTTTGTGATAAATACACCATCAAGTCACTGCAACGCACACTGTCAACTACCAGCAAGAACAGAAAGACATGTGGGTCAGTAGCAGCTGTATTTCACTGTCTTGAACTCTTCTGCCTTAAAATACTGCTATCACACTATTTCCAGTATTGAAAGCAATGATTTGTAATCTGCAGGCTAATGTTTGATTTCCAACCCAGGTATTTGGTGTGTGTTTGGCTTCTGAAAAGAGGTTGCCTAGTTATCCTGAGTGGAGTTTATTGACACATTTCCTTACCTAAAGCCAGGTCCTCAAATGAGATGGGAACAGGTCTGCAGAAAGGGACATCATAAATTACACTCAAAAGAAAGCATGGGAGCAGTGGAAACTGAAAGATTTGGGCTTACCTCCTCTGTGTATTCCAGACTCTGGTTTTGATAGCCTATATTAAGATGAAACCACATGTGGTGTGTGTTTGTGTAGTCCCATTGTACACTATTGCAAGTGCTAGCAACAAGTTATAGGCTTTTTACTGAGTTTGCCTCAACAGTGAGATCTACCAAACTTGCTCTGCCTGAACCTGGCCAGCCTGCAACTCTATCAGTTTATCTGTGACAACAATTTTTGTAATTTAGGGATGTCTGTGGCCAATTTCTTTTGGATTTGTTGCCTTTTTAAAGTATGACAATAGTTTTATACAGATACTAGAAAGAAACAATTATCAAAGATGCTGTTTAGAGATATACAGGCTTGCCATGAAAGAGGACATATTTCATCTTTTAGAGAAGCAGAGATTAGGGGTGGCACAGAGGGGTGCAGATGTGGGATAACAAGAGATGGGGCACAGCCTGACACTGGTTCTATAACCACATAGTTATAAAAAACACATTAAAGATCAGTTTAAAAAAAATGCAGTCCTGGGGTTGGTTGAAAATAGGCTTTAGGGATAAAATATGGAGGAATACTCCCTAGTGCATGTAAAAGGAATCATCTATAATAAATTCAGAAGTGATGAGGAATTACATTAATCTATTCATGTAAATAGAACAAAGTATGAAAGTATGTTAACAAAATTTTTAAAAAATCTAAGATGGATTGTAGAGTGAAAAAGAACAATGATTAAATATTCTCTCCTGGTGGAAAAAATACAGATACTGACAACTCCCTCACTCCACTCCCAAATGAAATCACTGAGCTTAGGGCTTGGAGGAACAACAGAAAGAACACCAGGGAAAAGGGTATGCATAGCAATTAGAAATTACTATATTTGTTTATTGTTATTGTTGTTGTTGTGGTGGTAGTAATATTTCCTGTGTTTTCTTCTCTATGTATAGCATTTACATCTGAACTAACTATGCTAAAATGGATAATAGATTGTTAAGTCTTCAATTGCACTAGAAATAAATTCTTGGCTTAGTCTGTTAACAGGTATTTGAGCATGACCACGGCACTGCCAGTAGGGATGTCAGTACCTGAGTTGTCTTTTTCTGCATCAAATTTCCCAGTGTCCAAAATCCTGTTCAGAAATACTGATTCCATGCAAACAGTTACAGTAATTTCACGATTATAAGCCGCACTGAGTATAAGCCGCACTTCTGGGTTTCAGCAACTTTTTGTTTTTTTTGTCCATACATAAGCCGCACCTGATTATAAGCCGCATGTTACAATACAGAGTGTGATAAAAGGTATCTGTTCTGTCACCATCTGTTGAGGGTGGGGACAGTGATCCTTATCTCAATGGCAGATAATCTGCTAATGGGCCATCCATTGAAACCAGGCAGGGCATTGTTCTTTATCTTTTCACAACCCATCCTTCCTCCAGCCAGTCATTTTCTGCTAATGGCCCATTGAGTCCCACTGTGGGACTGACAACATTACTGCATCCCATTGAAAGTTGCTCCAGCCAGGGGGAAGAGCCCAACATTTCTTACCAAGATAAAAACAGAGGCTTTGGGACACTAAGGGAGCCCCTTTCTCCACTGGACTCCAGAGGAAAACCGGATTTCTCCACATCACCACTGGAGCTCCAGAGGGAAACTGCACCTTCTGCAGGAGCACTGCTTCAACTGAATCACATCTGTCACTGCAGGAGGATGCAGCCACCATTTAATGGGACTGCTACCAACACCCTGCCTGACGGGGTGTCAGGTTGTACTCTGACTTTGTCAGGGTTTGGAGTTTGTTTCTTTGTAGTACTGTATTTCTATTTTAATTTCCCTAGAAAAGAACTGTTATTCCTAATTTCCGTATTTTTGCCTGAAAGCCCCTTGATTTCAAAATTATAATAATTTGGGGACAAGGGGTTTACATTCTCCATTTCAAAGAGAAGTTCCTGCCTTTCTCAGCAGACACCTGTCCTCCAAACTAAAACAGCAACTTTTCGTTCTTTGTCCATATATAAGCCGCACCTGATTATAAGCCGCACTTTGGGTGCGGACCAAAATTTTAGTCAAAATGGTGCGGCTTATAATCGTGAAATTACTGTACTCATATTTTGCAGGCTGGTGTTCTTACAGACAATGGTGATTGTGGGACTTTCTCTGCTACAGACAGGGGCTAAGTCAATATTTCTTTATTGCCCAGTGTATCAGCAAGGTGTGCATTGCTCTTAAAAACCAAATCAGACTAGATGTAACTGTCCATTGGGGCATCCCTCAGTGCTGAAGTCACGCATTAACGCATTATCAAAACCAACCATATAACTGAAAGATTGACCTCTTCTTGCATCAAAAGATTGATGTCTTCTTGATGAGTTATATAGAGTCTGTTCTGCACTGAGAAGGGTTTATTTCCTCTATGAGCTGTAATATGTTTCTGATGTAGCATCAGCTTAAAGCTGGATCTCATTCTTTATGACAAACTCCCTGATCATCTATCATGCACTGGGGCCAACTCATACACCGGCTTAAGCTTGGAGTTAGACAGTTGTCTCCCAAAAGAGTAGAGACATGTCTGAACCCAGCACACTCCTGTCCTGTCAGTATGGATACAATTACCCGGAGTTGACTGAAAAGGAGAAGTGAAACCCTTGCTTGGATATGGCAGAGATGTAAGCTGGTTTTTTTTAATATGGTTCAACAATAAATTCTCTTGCCTACCTCACCTCTGCCCTGCTCTTATCCACCAGTGCACCTAGTCCATGCTTGCAGTTCATTTCCACCCCTCACAGAGCCACCTGCCTGAAGGTTAATGCAGGGCTGTGCAGCTGCATGGTCTGAGCTCTCCATCAGCAGGACCTTTGTAGCCAGGGCCACAGGGCTGGGGGCATTGCACATGCACTTCTCTAGCTCAGGAAGAGCAGGGGTAATGCTCCTGGGATCAAAGGGCTAGGACTTTTATCCCTTCTGTCTCTGTGCAGCTCCTGATGTTTTAAACTGAATGTATGTGCCAATTCCAAAGGAATTACAGTGTTTTAATTTGCATAATATCTACTTCTTTGGATCTAAAGCACAGATTTTCAAAGGCATGTATGAAGGAGGAAATTGCTGAGTAACAGGGATGAATTTGTTCTAATGCCGCTTGAAATTCTTTGAAGTCCAGGCAAGTGAGTCAGACAAGCAAAGTAGGATGCTATGGAATTAGTCAAAATAAACCTTGAATACTCTCTTCTAGTCAATTTCTTAGAACTTGTTTTTAACTTGTTTTGTTCATGGGTTTTAGGTAAATAGCTGCTGTTAGGAAATACATGAAATGCTTCCACGATGGCCTGAACAGGTACGTCAACATATTGTGGTAAGCAAATAGATGTCGCAAGCAGATGAGGCATTTCTTCTTTTCTTTGCTCATCCTTTTAGCCCAGTGAAACATGCAGCAGGCTCTTGCACTAACACAGAAAGGACAAAGGAATAGAGCAAGTAATGATCTATTTTGTCTTTTCTGGGTGCTCTCTCAATGTAGCAAAAAACATTTTCACATGGACAAGTTAATTATTACCTCAGACCCATTTTGCTTCCCTCCTGTGTTCTGGACCATCTAACTGCATCTCCTTCTGTACTTGCCTCTTATCCATCAACCTGATGTAATTGATCCAAACTGCAGAAGAAAATTAAATACATATTTGTGGTTGTCTTGCCCTAAAACACTCTGAGTAAAGTCCAATGTGTACACTTTTTCCAAGGTTAGATTCTTCAATGGTCTGATGTAACATTTCATACAAATTGAGGATCTCTGTTAATGACCATAGCAAAAAGCTCACATCATGAGATTAAATTATGTGGCTGAAGCTCTTCATGTCCTCCCTGATTTCTCTTCTTCTTGTGTTCATGATTTTACTTGCATTTCTTTTTTTCTTAGTGTTAAATTCACCCAACTTCTTGTAATTAATTTATTTTCCAAGTGTCTGTTTTGTGGATTGCATACTGATATATTCTGGAAATCATTAGAAAAATAATTAAGCCAAAATTAATCACAGACCTCAACCATGTAACTCTGCTGCTGCATAATCTTTTGTTTCAACCCATATATTTCATGGGCATAAAGTCACAAACCAGGCTTCTCTATTTATTACTTTACCTTCCATCTCAGTACATGGATTATAGCATGCATGGATCCTTCTATTTATATATAATTATATGATATATGGAGCTTTATGATAAAGGACTCAAGTGAAATAACTAAACCTATGTCAATTAAGACTAATGTTGAATTCAAACCAATATCTCAAAAGCAGTGGCTTGCTAAAAGTGAAGAGAAACTGTTCTCTATGAAAGTCTTAAGTAAAATCAAATCCAGTATAATCCTCTTACTAAGTAATATTTGACAGTTCAGTCATGTTTCTCCAGAAAGAACTTACTTATTTTAAGCTCCCTGAGAGACAATTTGCATAATGATGATCTTCTCATAGAACTAGATTGATTTACCCTTTTTAAACAAGTATTTCCATAAACAGTGTTTGAAACAGGTGTTTACATGCTTGTTTCCAGAGTCTATCCAGGCTTACAGCAGAATGAGCTCCTCCTCTGCATATATTTCTGCCCCAACTCAAATGCTCTCAAGACACAGCTGTACTCTTTGATATGTTTTTGCCCAGTCATCACTCCCACATAACCTACTGCTGCAGGCCTCTAGAAAGACAAAGCTGCAAGATTTTGACTACCCAGAAAGAAATTGTGTACTTTCCTTAGAAAAGAATCACAGGAGTCTTGCTCTACTTCTGAAGAAATATTCATTAATTCAATCAATATAATGATGTCTATAGACTTTAAATGTTGCTTAAATGGTTCTTCATCCATAAATGAAATGAGATTAGAAAGAAGAGATGCTGGTAGGAAAATAAAGAGAGAAGATTAAAGCTTTGATGACACAGTCAATAGCAATTAGATATGGAAAGACCGATTAATTACACATCTTCTTTCTGTACTCACTGGTTATAAGCTGTAGTTCTCTACTCTGTCACTATGTTGACTTGTAAACTGCTGTTAGTTTTAGAGCCACTACCATGAAGATTTCTCAGCAAGGCTTCCCTGTGTCTGTAGCTATGTGCACTTGAGCACACCAGAGGTGGTCTGTAGCCTTGCATAAATGTGTCAACAAGGGGATGGTAAGAGCTCTGTGTTTTCTACACCTCATGTCTTCAGGCACACACTAGTTTTGTGCTCCCTATGCATTGGCCATCAAATCAGAAGATATTTATTGTCAAATGGAAAAGTGAAGGAGGGAGGGCAGAGCTACTTCAAACCTTTTTCCTCAGGTATTACAGCATTTATAAGAATCAGACCATGGTCATCTTATTTAGTCTGACTGGTAGTATTTTTTTAAAGCTGCAACTAGCTTCAACTCATGAGGTCTTTTAACCTTCTGAAAAATTCTATGACAGCCCTTAAAGTTGATGAAACCTAAGCAGTTCCCACTGGCTTTCCTTTCAGACCATGTATCAATGCCAAATGAATTAACTTGCAAGGATGCTCAAATCTTATATTTGTTGTTGCAAGGGTAGGCTCCATCTCCACCTAATAAAAGCATAGACTGACCAGCTGCTCATTTGTTCCCATGTCAGATACAGACTCATGTGGGCTGTAACAGGCAATACCCACAGTAAATCTGTGTCTAGGATCAGATGTCTTTGGCAAGACCCCTAGCTATAGATCCCACTGAACAAGGTGGCTCTGTCACTTATGCTGGAGACTTCATGTCCATCAACGACCATTTCTGGGATTTAGTGTTTGCTATCATGGGCACTTGGGACAGATAAACAATCAAAGCTGGTTTTATATTGCTCCAGAGCATGAAGTAAAATTGGTAAAACTGTCAATGTGCATGATTCCAATTAGGTACCTTGCTGAAGAATTACAGCAATTTTTGTTGGCTCTGAATTGAGACCATTCTGTGCTGACCTCCTTGTCTCTGTGCTACTTAACTATGCCACTTAGGGTGACTATTGCTCTTCACTGTTCTTGCCTATCCTCAGGGGAGGTGTTACCTGAGTGATCAAAAGAAAAAGGTGTTTTCAGCTGCATCCATTTGTAAACATTTAGACATCATCATTTAGCAACAGTGCATCTGAGAGTGCATGCGCACACCTGTTCCAACTCCCTGCGTGGACACAGTGCTTGGCACAAAAAGGCCTTTGCACTCCGTGTTTTACAATTGCTTTAGTGACACTTATACACAAAGAAATAATTTCAGAAATTAAACTTTAGGAATGAAAAATGTTTTGTCTGTGTAGAAAATTACACTTTCTCGCTCAAACACAATTCAGTGTATTCATAAATAACTGTGCTGGTTTTGGCTGGGGCAGAGTTAATTTTCTCCAGAGCAGCCAGAATGGGACTGTGGTTTGGATTTGTGTTGAAAATGGTGCTGATAATACAGGGAAGGTTTTGTCATTGCTGAGTGGCTTTTGCAGACCCTCACATGCTGCCACAGTGGTGAGGGGGCTGGTGGACATGGGAAGGTGGGAGGAAACACAAGCGGGACAGCTGCCCCCAGCTGACCGAAGGATGTTGCATACCTTGGGATATCATGCACTGTCATTATCTGAACTCATGAGTTGTCTCACTTTCTCACTCTCTGAGTTGGCATTAAACTCCAAGCCTGCTGAGAAATTATTAGGAATCTACAGAGACATACGTGGACAGTGGCATCCATAAAATTGATGACCTCCACTAAGAACTCTTAAACTCTCTAAGGGAATATATTCTGTCAGGGTACTATCTTCCCTTGGCAGTTCAAAACCACTCCAAAGACAGAACTTTTATTTTTTTGAGGAAGAAAATTGATCGTTATGAATAAGATTCACTCTAGTTATGTCGTACATTCTGTCAGCTTATATTTAACTGCATGACATCCATGTTAGCAGCAAAGTGAGTCTGACAAAATTGTTCTACTTGATATGGAAAGAATGATCTGGTTCTGCACATAAACTACCAGTCTGCTTTAGAATTGTTATTTGAAAAATAAATATTGCAAAGAAAATTGATTTCTTATTTCTTCTCCTACAAGAGTACAAGGACATAATCTCTATAGTATTTCATACACTTGATTTGATTTTTTTTGAAAGCTCTCTCTAGGGTATATCTCTTACCTATAAAAGGAGTTTAGTGCTTTTGATTGCAATATATTCTCTGCTTTAAAAAATCCAAAAATAAAAAGAAATACCAAATGCATAACAGAAGATGAGACTATAATATTTTCTCATAAAAAAACCTGCATGAAAGTACACTAGCAATTTCTATCTGGGAAAAACATTTTAAAAAGTCAGTAAGTTAGCTTCCTTCTCTTAGACAAATTTGTATATGGATCTAAAAAAAAACCCATAATTGCTTTAAAAAGTGTCATGTAGTGAGGAAAAATTAATAAGAGATGTTGAGTTATGAGATAATTTTCAGAGCGGAACTGTCATCAATACATGATATTGGCCTAATATAACCTGATCAATGTTATTAAAAAGGTTTTAAAGTTTTCACTTATACTTTATTGTTATGCATGAAGAGACTATATAAAGACTTGCCTGCTTTGGAAAGTCTTGTCTGTCTGTGTCTTATTCTGGAGTTCCTACTCAAAGACTTCAAATAGATGAGGATGTTTTTCCTATCACACTGTCACTTTTATTCATTTCTGCTCTACTCTCAATTTACTCTCTCTCTGGCTATTAATGGAAAGCATGTTTAATGTTTAACTCTAGAAACAGGCATGTGAAGGCACCTGAATATCCCTGACTTTCAAGCCATGGCTGAGAAATTCCCTGTAAGACTGTACTGGAAAATCTGAATAGCATTCCAGATCCAGGACAAGAGGTCATGGACTTCTTCTGGGTGTTAAAAAAGTCACTTTCTCCTTTGTTTCTTAAAATGTTTCAGAATCCAAGTGATTGTTAAAACTGAAGAACTCAGAAAGTAGGCAGAAGACAGATATTTTTACGTATTTTAACAGAAAAGGTGAGATTACAGTAATTTCACGATTATAAGCTGCACCTGATTATAAGTCGCATCTCCAGGTGCCAGCAACTTTTCATTCTTTGTCCATACATAAGCCGCACCTGATTATAAGCCGCACGTTACAATACAGAGTGTGATAAAAGGTATCTATTCTATCACCATCTGTTGAGGGTGGGGGCAGTGATCCTTATCTCAACGGCAGATAATCTGCTAATGGGCCATCCATTGAAACCAGGCAGGGCATTGTTCTTTATCTTTTCACAACCCATCCTTCCTCCAGCATGTCATTTTCTGCTAATGGCCCATTGAGTCCCACTGTGGGACTGATAAAATTACTGCATCCCATTGAAAGTTGCTCCAGCCAGGGGGAAGAGCCCAACATTTCTTACCAAGATAAAAACAGAGGTTTTGGGACACTAAGGGAGCCCCTTTCTCCACTGGACTCCAGAGGAAAACCGAATTTCTCCACATCACCACTGGACCTCCGGAGGGAAACTGCACCTTGTACAGGAGCACTGCTTCAACTGAACCACATCTGTCACTGCAGGAGGATGCAGCCACCATTTAATGGGACTGCTACCAAAACCCTGCCTGAGGGGGTGTCAGGTTGTACTCTGACTTTGTCAGGGTTTGGAGTTTGTTTCTTTGTAGTACTGTATTTCTATTTTAATTTCCCTAGAAAAGAACTGTTATTCCTAATTCCCATATCTTTGCCTGAAAGCCCCTTGATTTCAAAATTATAATAATTTGGAGGGAGGGGGTTTACATTCTCCATTTCAAAGAGAAGCTCCTGCCTTTCTCAGCAGACACCTGTCCTCCAAACTAAAACAGCAACTTTTTGTTCTCTGTCCGTATATAAGCCGCACCTGATTATAAGCTGCACTTTGGGTTCGGACCAAAATTTTAGTCAAAATAGTGCGGTTTATAATCGTGAAATTACTGTACATAGAATATATTATTTAATACACAACAACTAAATTTAAAATAATGCATACACTATGTTCCTTTTGTTCCTGAGTAATTTTCATTCCTGCTTATGAAAATTTTAATTTAAACTTTGAAAATTAAATTCTAATCAAAATCTTAATGATGACAATGACAGCTCACATAAGAAAATAGATACACATATGTTGTTACATGGTAGAAGTCCTTTCAAAGCTAAGGTCAAGAAAACAATGTAGATCTAGGTTTATAGAAAGTGCAACTGGAGAAGAGTTTAAAAAGAAAATTTGCAGCAACAAATTATATATTACCTCAAGGAGAGAATTAAGACCTTAGAGTTGGTGGAACAAGAGATAGAGAGCCAGAGGAAGAAATTTGGGAAGCTGTTGGTACATTTGATGATAATTTAGGTAGTGGTCTAGATAAGTGTCTGGGAAAGCACTGAGCAGAGCCAAAGATGAGATGCATGCTTATGGCTCTTACAAGGTGGTTAGGATGGAATGAGTGATATCATATGGGAAAACAGTGGTAAAATCTAGTGGGATGCTGAAAGACAACAGGAGAGCTAAGATCTGACACAGTATGCAAGGCAGGGCAGCCAAGATGCAAGGGTTATTAGAGGTGTTTTGTGTCAGAGGAAGGCAAAATGATGAGGGAGAAAACCTGAGCTACCACACAGCGGAGTTGTTTACATACAGCTTAATTAGCACAAGGACTTCAACCAGTCTGAAGGAAACACTTCACCTCTGGACTTGTTCTCATACCAAGGTTATCACACTGTGATGTGCTACATAAAATTAGCTGTGAAGAGTAAGCTTGCCTGAGGTCCTATCCTGCTCTTTCCTGCAGAGTTTCTGTTACTCCTGTCACAAGTTGACTACAGATTATCCTCCTTTCCCCAAGCTTTTCCTTGCATTTTCTTATCCAGCCTTTCATAATCCCAGGACTGTGCAGGTGCCATACATAATCTTCTGTGTTATCAGGAAACAGCACTGCAGGGTTCCATTTAAGTGGCACAAGCTGTCGTCTTCCATTGCTGCAGCTTTATAACTCTAAAAAGACAATTATAGATACTGGGAGACTGCTAATGACTGAACCTTGGAAGGCTGAAAAAAATTAATAGTGACTTCAGTCATCTGGAGTTATAATAGCTTAAAGGTGAAAGTTGGAAGATCAGTGCTGAAGTTGTAGCCATGCTTCCCAAATGAATTATTTTGTTTTATATATATATATATGTAAAGATTAATATAATCAAATTGTTGTTGTCTGAGGATTATAGATATGTGCCCTTGCTTTTGGGTGCAACTCAGATGGAAACTACTGTATCTCTTTCGGCATTGTGGCTGACCGACTGGCAGCTACAGCTAAGCACAAAACTGGAAATATACAACCATTAGTTGCATTAGCTGTCACAACTGTTGTTGCTGTTTTTCTTGTAACTATAAACTATGCAGATAGATAATAACTATTCACATAAAATCACTGGCATAACCAGAAAATAGTGAGTCTTCACAATATTAATAGATTTATTGCGTTCAGTCTTCACACATGTTGAATCATAACCTTGAGATTATGGTCATAATGAGAAGTAGAAAATTCTTATTAGCTTCATACTGTGTCTTCATATGTCTTTATATAATTATTAAATTTAGTTTGTCAAAGAAATAGTGAGACCTCAGTCATCTTTTAATAATAGCTCTTATACATTACAAATTGTGCCATGTTTTCAAAAAGAAACGGAATTCAGATAAAATAAATAAATAAAAAATAGCACTTACCAATTGGTCATGAAAGGCCCACTTCAGGTTAATGTGTGGTCAGAAAACTGAGTCGTTCTTTCTTCAAATGTCATTGGAATTTGCATATATTAATTATCAAAAGTGCCTGCCACAGTGGCAGTATAAAACACCTAGTTCTGTCTCCAGGCAGTGGTCCGGCATGATCATATTGATGCTGATTTCAGAAAGGATCTAAACATTGTTTTAGAATCCACTTTAGGTCTTTGTGCTACTGGTGACACTTAGGAGAGAAGGGTCACACACTGGATTCAGGACAGTATGAAGGAAATCAGTTTCCATCCCCAAAAGCTCAAACAAAAGGTGCAAATGAATTATCATTATCATTTGCATTTTTGACAATGTAGGGAAAAATCCTAGTGAAAAATTTGTTCTTTATGCAAGGCAATCCTATATTCCCATACTCTAAAACTAAGGATTTTTGTTTTCTTTTCATGAGATATAACAACCATCTATTTCCCTCAGCAAAGAACATGCAGGATGTTTAATAGGTACATGGGCACAAAAAATTTCTTTCATCATAATTTCCTCCAGTATAAATCATAATAAAATGGATGAAGGGAATCCTTATGTTAATATTTTTCTGTTTGATACAGGCAAGGTCAGAATTTGTATGGTTTATCTCTTTCATGAATGCTGTGCTTGTCAATTAAAACTGCCTGTAGGCAGCTTTAGCCTGTGCACCTGACAGAAAAGCAGATTTGTTTTCATTGTAGCCATGAATTGATGCATTTTGCTTGACTTTTATTAACTATTTCCTCTTCTGTTCATCTCTCAGGAGCTTACTAAGCAAAAGTTTCCTGTGTCTATGGCATCTCAAAATTCAAAGAATATTTATTTCTGATGTATTATACATTGTAATCCTGCATGTTCAGATCAGTCTTTGAATGAATTGATTAATTTTCAGCCTTCTGGAATCTCAGTCCTGAGATATTCAAGCTTTTCCAATTTGGGGAAACAGTGCATCTGTAGATATAAAATCACTGTATATGGAGGAAAAATTATCGACACATCATCTAAAATCAGCAAAGACCAGCAGACTTCTCCAGAATTCAGAGTACAAATCTAATTTTGATTAATTTTCTAGAAGACCAGTGACTCCCTGTTGGCTAAAGAGGGAACATAGAAAGATCAGTTTTCTATTTTTGGCATCTAATTTATATACCTAAAATAAGGTGATGTGATTACCCTCTGAAACCTGAATTCATCTACCATAAATTAGCCATCTGGATGTTTTAAAATGATTAAATATCAATCCATGATTCACATTGCCTATCCTCAGTCAACATCAGCATCTGCTATTCATCCAAGATTTAGGCAAGTGGAAGTTTCTATCATAGATGGTTAAGGTGCCCATTTTGTTTATCTGCAGAACCTTTTCACCTCTGCCCAAATTAGAGATCCAGCCTTTATTCAAGTCCAGTTCTGATTAATCCCCTTAAGGGCAGCTGTCAAAATCCTAAAACTCCCTAAATGTGAGATAGCTCTTAATTCTTGCTGAGCCTCAGACCTACATAAATACCCAGTAAGAGATGGTCTCAGACAGAAACCCTCACAGTGTTGTACTCAACCCTGACCTCCTCCTGCCATCTTGACATTGGAGTTAATAGGCTGTGAAATCAGAGAGGCAAAAGAGGTAGTGAGACAATAGAGGGATTTTTTTTCCCCCTAGGACCTTTTAAACCTTCTCTGGCCAACTGTCCATGTAGTAGATTGGATGACCTTTGTATTTTGATTAACTCCTTCCTTTTTTTAACGTGATGAGACACTGGCATAAGTTGCCCAGAGAAGCTGTGGGTTGCCCATGGCAGAGGGATTGAAACTAGATGATCTTTAAGGTCTCTTCCAACACAAACCATTCTATGATTTCCTAATCGTCGTATGGGCCTTGAGATTACTGCATTTTGACACCAGTAGTGTCAAATTCCAGTACTCATTTAACTTTGGTACTATTCAGTCAACTAGTGATGAGGTATGGTGAGTAGTAAGTGGCTTGCCAATTTTAATGCCCAGTCTAAAACAGGGAAGATTCTGGGTGAGAGATGGGCCTTTGTTTGCAGTAGTCCTTGCTAAAGGAGGAGAGGAACATTTGCACTCACAAAAAACTTTTTTGCTGGCCTTCAGTTGCCATCTGCATAGGTCAGACAAAAAGCCAGATGCCTCATTCAGGATGAAAACATTCTGAGCCAAAGTATTGAGGAGGTTAAAGAGGGGAATTGGCTATTTGGCCTGGGGAAGTGGCAGCAAAACAAAAGACAGTCAGCTGCCCTTCAGGAGCTGATTTATTACCCTTTGGCTATGTGACTTAGGAGAAGTGAATCTAGCTAGCCCTGCAGTCATGTAAGTTTTCTCTGATTATTTCTGGACTGGTCAATTCCTATAAAATGTAACATGACAAGTCTTAGGAATGCATGGCCATTATGTCACAAAGTCTCATAGCAGTATGCATGACATCATTTGGAGGGATCCAATTAAATAGTAAAATTCAGGTGCATCGTAAAGCAGAACACACTCAATCACACTTCTATGAAACCCATTGTTATGGAAATGTGAACAGAGAGCTTCATATCTCATCTACGGAAAGAAAAAAGAAAAAAGAAAAAGAAAAATTAAAAATGTCACAAAGATCCTGGAAAATAACTTTGCTTTTGTGCCTTATCCTTAGAGCATACTTATGATAAGGGATTTCAAGTTATGAGGTGACTGTGTTTTGAAGTTACTTTATATTTACTACACAGCTAATAAGAGTATAGCTCTGTTGCAAGGCAAAAAAATATCCATATGCGCAGTTTTAACACAGTACATTTACATTTGCCACTATCCCAACAGAAAATACAGTTCCTAAAACTGACTAAAATTACCTTTGTTTTGATATAAGGAACTATTTTTATTTCAGGAAGAGATGCAATCATATGTTATTCAGTCAGCATAATCTAGATGTAATGGGACAGATGTGGAGAATGAAGGCATGATTATAACAACAAAACTCTTCATACCGAAGTTTATAGTGTAACCTGAATAAACTTTCAATTAAAAAAAATTACCTGGTAGCAAAACGCTGCACAGATCTTTCAGAATCCTTAAGACCCTTTGTCTGGATATTACCACTTTAAAAGATGGTAATGTTTAGGCAAAATGCTACCTAAAACTTTGCTTTCATTCCTATTCTTTTTCATGGGCATCAGCTTGTTTACTGCATTTTTTTTTCCTTATGAGACAAAAAGTACCACCCTTTGTGTATGTAGGCACAATTCTTGTGGGAATGACAGCAGCATCTTTCCTTCAGAACCATCACATTAAAGCTGTTCATTTATGCAATCTGAGTTAGCATCACTTTCTTTTTCTATAAAAATCTGATTTAAAAAAAAAAAAAAATTCTTCATCAGGTATATCCTCTCTTCTGTGACCAGCCAGAAGTTATTCTTTCTTTTTAAGAAAAATGGTTCCCACTAGTTAAAATCACATCCTAAGGAGAAGATCAGCAGGCTGTTGTGCTGTTGTGCCTGATGTTGGGCTCTCAGTGGAAGAAAATGTGGGGAGTACTCCCTATCTGCAAGACATGCAACATTTTTTGAATTTAGTATATCTGTTTAAGCTTCTTCATTAACCGATTTGCATTTGATGACCTTCACTTTTTAGTATTGCCTCACTTGTCTGTGAGGAAAGAAAAATACAATAAATTGTCCCATGCCATTAAGCTATCTTGATGGAATGAAATTAGTACCTGTGTTTGTCATCTTGAAGGTTAAATACATGGAAAGATAAGGGGGTTTTATTCAGGGAAAAGGCATTTGCCTCATTTTCTTTGGCCCACATACTGTTGCTCATGATAGCATCAAGGTAGTGAGAAAAAAATGTGTTTGAATTTTCAGGTATTGCATATAAGGTTAGAAAGCTCTAAAATAGCAGTTTGTGATTTTTTTAAAAATATGCTTTTATATATAGAGAGATATGTAAAATAAAGATTTTTATTTCTTATTATTTGAAGTTCATCAAATCATGAGCCATGAAAACTTGATGAAATGCCTTTTTCTGAGTACTGGAACTAAAACAGGGACAAAATAGGAAAGAAGTGCAAACAATACTGAGAGGTCTAGTGAGCACTAATGCTGCCATGACTCAAGAGAAACTTGCTTTACGGTGGGAACTAAAAGAAGCACTTCTAAAGATAGGTAGACATTTATTAAGACTGAGGACTATGCAATTCATCCAAACTCAAATAGCTAGTGACAAAGGACTGAAAGGAAACTTCAGAGTTAAACTCCTTTACTTTGCTCTGGCTGCTAGGCAAATTCCTAGAGAATTATGCTGGAAATTTGCAGCCTAGAATCCAGAGTGAAAGCACAGCCAATTAGATAAGCAATATAAAAATGCTGGTATGACTAAATTATGTCTTGATCATGCTGTGAAACCAGGAACAGTATTAATTTCCCTTTTAAACAACATACATAGCTCAGCTCTGTTTGTTTTGTTGGACAGTGAAACCCAGATTTAAAAAAAAAAATTGGATAAAGAAGGGGAGCCTGTACTGTTGGCATGGCAAAGTACTTGGCTACAGTAAACCTCAAATTTCATCACAAACTTAGTGTCAACAAGTCATCCAGATGATTAGATCCTAACTTGTACAAGACTGCCTAATAAACAGAGTGTTCTAAACACAATGCAGCTTCTCAAAGTTACACAATGCAGGTTCTTAACTACATGGCAGCCTGTGTGAAAGGCTTCTCAGTGAGTCAGAAATCTGGCAAGAGGCTTTGATTCCATTAAATGAAAACCAGAGGAGACATAAGAAACCTTGCAAAAAGCAGAGGAATAGATTTAAATATTGTCTCAAAATAGGACACACAAAGCCTCAAAAAGTTTATAAAAAATTAAAATGGTCTCTGTCTACTCATGATTTTTGTAGACACACAAAAATATATTTTATTGCAGTTTGTTTCATTCCGACAGGTATCTAACAATCGAACTAAGGTTTAAGAGGTCAACATTTATATTTATCTCAAAGGGTTGTGAAACAATGGCTCTCTTTTGCAGCTGCCAGGCTCTGGGAAGTTAGGCTCTGCAGACCCATTAAGCATTGAAGTGTGTACCCGGCTTCTTCCACTTTTTGCCAAATATTAATCAGAGATCCCAGGTGCCTAGGGCACAGAAATGAAACCCAGAACAGATGAGCTCACCACAGCAGTAGGGTAGGGAACAGGCACTACGTTTTCATTTGCTATGTCTGGATGGCCCAGGGGATTGCACCAAGGTGCAAAACTTTTTTTTTTTTGAGGCCACAGCCTCTGATTGGTCCTGTCTGCATAGAAAAATTCTGAATTCTGCTGATTATTTCATGCTGAATGTTGGTATGCATCCCCAAATCATCTGGCAGTAGGAATCAACAGTGGGAACCGTTAGTACAATGCAGCTCTCATGTTATTTAGAGCTAACAATTAATGTCACACCTACATATGAGTATAGACAATTCTTCCAATGTATTGTTTGCACACCCAAATAGGAAACATCTAACTGGAACAGGAGAAGACATGGTACTACTGAGATCTGCTCAAGCTGATCAAGGAATCCTTTCTTTGCATCCTAGATTGTTAATACCAAGATCAAGTATTGAAAAAGTGTGGAGAAAATTATGTTCCTTTTTCAAGTATTTAGTGCTCTGGAGTTGAGAGAAAGATTCTGTCTTCCAAGACGATCAGTCTGGCAGATCTCATTGACACTTTATAAAGAATTAAGCTTGAAACAACTAAGTAATGTCTAGACATGAGAAATTGTACATCGAGATCTTTTAAAGTGTCCTGAGGGTATGGAACAAGAGTTAGGAGTTTTTTGCCCCTTGAGTTTTTGTTGTTTCTTTTTTTTTTTTCATTTATGGGGAAGTAAGATCACAGAGCTGAGAGACACAAAACAAATATTCTTCCAACATATAAGTGGAAATTGAAAACAAAATCCTCGAACAAATATTATCACCTTGCTTGGAATTCAAGAGTGCATTTCCTGATCTAAATTTAGCCAGATACATAAAACTACATAAAGCTTTTCGCCAGTGCAAAGGTCAGAATGCAGGCAGAAAATTTTCAACACAGGTGATTTCCACTGAAGCATGGTGAGGCAGTCTTTCTTTAATATTCTCCAGGTATCATGCATCAAAAATAGGTAATGCACACAACACATTTTTATGCATTTTTAACAAAATACTTCCTTTTCCTTTTTTTTTTTTTTTTTTTTTTTTTTGGGAGAGGGGGCAGGCAAGGCATTTAATACAGCAATGAGAAGTAGTTAAAGATTTTTAATAACAACTGAAGCACACAGCTATCACTGCTAATTAAGCCAGAAGCATCATCGGCAGGTTCCTGTTGATACTGTGTTTACATGTTGGTTTTGGGCTCAGGGCTGTGTTTACTCTCCATTACTGATACAAGGAAAAAGTGTATTGGGGGAAAAAATGGCATAGAATGGCACAGAAGGCCTCAGTGTTAATTAAAGTTCTGTGTAATTAGAGATCCATGAAGATGAGGCTACAGAGCTGACACTTTCTGTCCTTCTATTCAGTACCTGGTGGTGAGCTCACCTGGGTACCTCTAATCTGAAGAGCAGCTGCGTCTTTGCTGTTTTTCCATTTACAGCTTTGTTTCCTCCATCATTAAAACCTTTAATCCCAAGGAAAGTCTCACTTCAGAAAAGCATTTTGGTGTCAAAATTCAGCACAATTAACATGGAAATTTAATACCACTCTGATTTTGACAGTACACTTTACTAGTTAAGTGGCCAGACTTCTCTCTCTTTTTTTTCTTTGCTTTGTTTTTTCATCTTCTGTTGTACTGAGAATACTTGGAGCACTAATATAAAAAGGGTTGAAACCCACTGTGCCAGAGATTTATTGCTGACACAGTCTGCAGGAGAACAACGTCCTAAGCTAAGTCACTGGGCTCTACAGCTTTGAAGGATTCTGAGTGCCCTGAGATCCTTCCCAGAAAGGTGCGTGAGCCCATCTGAAGATACTGGGCACACACACACCCCCTCACCCTTTTAAAACAGGCACATGCAGCTGCTAATACAGTTATTGTGCTAAAGCGGGGAGGGAAAAGGCAGAGAGAGAGAAAGAGAGCTATGGACTATTGGGGAACGAAAAGCAGGGATGTATCTGGCTGCCCAGAGGGGCATGGGTCCAACCACCCACCAGGGGTTTCACCAGCAGGAACTCCTCTGCTGCAGAAACAGACTCCTTGGGGTACAAATTCCCCTGCAGAGTCTGGCTACCTTTCTGGGCTCTGTGCCCCCCAGTTCACATAGACAGCCCTAAGAGGGAAGCACACATGCTGTCCCAACACTGACACTCAAAATGTATGAGCAAAGCAAAATCTGCAAAAAGAAGTAGGACTTTTATAAGACCAACTAATACAATTGGAAAAACAATGAAATAGAAAGGCCTTAAAGAACAGTTTCTTGCCTAGAAGTTTTTTCTGCTTTTTTCCCAGTAATTTTTCAAATCAGCATCAATTGATTTAACATGAAGGATTAGCTCCCAGCACAAAACTGATTCTCTTAGATTTGGCAGCAAAGAGTATTTAACGGTTGGTAGACAGCCTAGAAGGGAAGCCTATCTAAAACACAGAGACATTTTCTGAGATCCAGAAATGAACTCATAATCACAGGACAGGACAGGACATACTTGTCAAATCTTATATTTCATTTGCTTTGTAGAAAAACATTCATAATTACAAGTCTTCTAGAACTACATGATAATGTGAAGTCTGGTAATAACAATAAAACCACCAAAACAACTATTTTTATTCTGAATCTCAGAATAAAAGGGGAATAACTTCAAGGAAAATTTATTCCACCTATAATATGCTATTTTTATCAATTTAGTTCAGACAACTTCCTCAAAATTAATGAATGTCACTGAAATGATTTTCTTGCTGACTTGGTGTCTCGGGGATCACCAGCCTGACAGAGAAAAGAAAAATGTATATACACACACTTCTCAGTACAGAAATTATTTTCTTTTTATCATGTATAAACAAAAAGCAGCAGTATTTTATACTCCAACAATTTATGAGCAAATATCTTCACTGACACAATAATTTTGCAGCTACCCACACTGGGAATGATCGCATGATGGGATTTTGTTTGAGATGTATGAATTAGAATTTTGTCACAAACCCAGAATATTTAGCAAGGCTCTCTGTCTTCACTAGGGTTCATTTATCTATATTAACTGAAAACAAAAAAAAACCCCAAACAAACAAAAAAAACAAACAAACACAAAAAAAACCCACAAAAAAATAAGGATCTAAATTAAGGGCTACATAGCTAAAAAAAGGATTTCCAAGTATGGCTGGCTGGCATTTCAACGTACCTAAATTAAAAATGAGTGATAGAAGAACAGTATCACCTCATCTTGTGTCATGCAAGCCTTCAAAGCAAAACCATGAGAAGCAAGAAGACAGCATGTGTTTGTGGGTTTACATATTATGTCAGTACTGTATGAAGTACTGACTACACCATAAAGTGCTGGTTTAATCATATAAACCATTTCATGTTTCTTTGTCCACATTTGTTGCAAAGCAGAAATCACAGGCTGCAGCCAAGACATGGATACTGAGCAAATACAGTGAGAAACATCTTGACCAAACCAGATTTCAGCTTAAATACACAAAACAAATGCTGGAAGTTTCCAACAGCAAGATCTTGAGATGGAAATGACGTATTTTTGCCATACTGAGAGTGAAAAACCCTCACAAAACAGACAATCTTTAGTACAACCACTAAATGAACAAGATGTAGACAGATTTCACATTAGTTTCTCTGTTGGACATCAACAGCATCTTGAGGAGGTTTCTAGCCTTAGATTCATTCTGCCTGACTTCACACTGTAAATATCTACATCTGAACATGTATTCTCAGCTGCCCATTTTGACAACCAGGAAAAGTAAGGGTTTTTAGAGCATAATTCATCTTATCTGTTGTAGACATCTGCTGTAAGCCAGACTGAATTGCCCTGGCAATGGCTCAGTCTCTGGAATTGCCAAGGGTGTCTGGAAAGACCCACTGAGGTGAAGGGATTTACAGAGGAGATGTGTAAATCTGAATGAAGAAATCTCCCTCCTTGTGTCAAAGGTGTGAAATGCCTCCCTATGCCCCCCACTCCCTTGAAGCAAGAAGCAGAAACAAAGTGGGAAGTGATAATTTGTTTCTACAGTTCCTCTTTGCACAAGTGTCAGTGAAAGGCTAAAAATGTAAAGCGTAATTTAGAGCACAGGTTTGGCTGGGACGAGCTTCCTCTCATTTCTTCTGCTTCAGTCCATAACAGCACAAAAATCAGCCTCGGGGGATGAAATAAAGGCAATATGCAGGCTGCCCTCTTACTTCTACTCTGCAAAGAAACTCAGTTTACTGTTTACAAAAAGGTCTAGCACAAATGTGATACCCTTGCATGAATTTGAGAAAGATGATTGTTCTTAGAAGAGAGACAGTTGGTTTTTTTATTGCAGAGCAAAAGATAAGTTGATCACTATAGATTAACTTGAGGCTATTTGTATAGGTTAGAGGCTTAGTGGAGAAATCAGAGGAGGAAGTACCTTCTCAAAGAGAAGAAATAAAAGCAGCAGTGAAAACTATGTACAAGACCACTGTTTTATTTTCTAATTCATCTGGAGAATAAGAGCATGACTAAACAAATATACGAACTAGGAGGGAATTTGAAAACTAGAGTGAAGTTGTAAAACTTGTAAAAGTCAATAATGCTATAATGAAAGACATTACAATTTGGTGAAAATATTTGCAGTAAATTATACTTCTGTGCCAATTGTCAGTGGGTGGTTCTTCAGTTATGTACTTGGATTAATCTTCTTATGATTCCTGTATATTTCTTTTTTCTTCTCTGAGACTATTTTTGAGTTCATCAAGTAAGTTTCTCTGATGAAAATAAAAGTTAGAATATAGTTTGCATGGTAACAGGTTTCACAAATCTTTTTAAGAGCACAGAAGGCATGATAATGTTCAAAATACATCACCCTATGTTTTTCCACATGAAACATTTACCTATGACTGAAGACTTCTTAACAACACGGGAGGTTAATTTCACACAGAACTCAACTAATTTTCATATTTCTAGCTTCACTGCTGTTGTAGTCATTGGCTACACCTACCAAAACAGGAAGGAAAAATAAATATACTAAGCCAGATACAAAATGGTGAGGATTGGAGGTCCTGTGCTTCCAGAGCTCCCACAGGGACACAACACAGCCCATTCTCTTCCTCCTGTGTTCATAGGGGAAAAACTATTAATAGTAAAAATGGAGAATGTTTTAAAAAGCAGATATGTAAGACCCAGTAAAAAAAAAACAAAAATAAAAACCAAAAAATAGTTTTAGTCACAAATGTAACAAAATTAGTTAATCATGTTAATCAATAGCCACGCCAAGAAGTGATGAAGCACTGCATGCTGAAAATTGCACGAAGTTGTGTAAAGCTACAGTTCTCTTTGTGAAGAACAAAGCAGCTATAGCCAACATCCTCAAGTGTGCAGGAGAGAAACTTACTCATGAGCTGGCTGTGTCTAAAAGAGGGTCTGTGAAAGGATCTCGCATAAATGATCTCATAAGACACAGAATAATTGTCTTCAAGCACCCTAAAGTGTCCATCAAATGCAAGAGTCTCTTCTTGAGAATGCAGTACCACCATCCCAGCTCTCCCCGTTGAACAGAAATATGTGGAGAAAATGTCAGTGTTGGAAAGTTCACTTCAGGTAAGAGGGGGTGTGAGGAGGGAAAAAAAAACCCAAATATGTGAGAGTTATCACATTGATCACCATCCTTACTCATTTCTAAAATTGTAACTAATTTCTTACAGATAAGAAAAAGGTAATGAAGACTCATAATTTCCTCATAATTATCTTTAAAAAGTAGCCATTTTATACTGAGGATATTTGATGTATTTTTGTATTTGTTTTTGTCATGTTGCTTAACATATTCCTAAAAAACAGTTCACTGAGGACAGAATAGAGATATGAATGGAGTAATACGTGGATTACTTCACAATCTCTGGAAACTCAGGTTCAGGCTCTAATGGGATTTCTACAAAAACATCAGGTACAGTATTTGACTGTAATGCTATTTCAGGTCATGATTATTTAGATCTTTGAGGACCTATTCAATATGCTTTGTTGAATATTTTCATAATGCCAAAATCTTGCTATTAATGGATTTTATCAAACTAGTGCACTATACAATATCAGACCCAAGTAAAGTACAATGACTCTCAGATTTTCATCTCTAAAAGGGACACTCAAAGCAGTCTTTTTCTTCCTTTCTCTTGTGAGATCTGGAATGACTGAAATCCAAGTCATTAGCATTCAGGTTGTTTACGGCAGTACAAAATGATGAAAGTAGTTTGAAATGAATAGTATCTTAAAGTGTGAGACATTTTGTGAAATTATACATCTGTTTCTTCCTTGGAAAATTTGTATGCCAGCCAAGGCGTAGCAAAGCAGAGACTGCAGTTAAATCAGATAAAATTTTATTATGATGTCCAGTTCAGGGCCTCAGCAGGCCAGGTAATGAAGTTTTAGCATTCTCAGTATGCATAAAACATACTTTTAAAATAAAAATAGAGTATAAAAATTCTATTATAATCTTCCCATACTTTATTAAAATAACTTGAATTTGTAAACTGAAATTGATTTGAAGGTATTTAGAAAAAGCTCTAAATAGCTAATCTTGTGATCATGTTAATAATCCAACTATTATAATACTCACAAGACAAATGTTTACCTGAGAGTCCTTAACAGCTTAATTATACACAAAAAGGCTACCATGCAAAATAGAAGAAATATTTTGTAAAAAATTCTGGTCACGTTTTTGATGAATTAAATATAGATGGCAGTCTAGATAGCCATTTTTGACCACCTGCAGAAAGATCTTAATTCTAACCCCATCCCCCCAAAAAAGCTTAACTGCCAGGCTAGGAGCAATCATAGTAGCAGTTTATCATCTTTTTGGATCTTGGTTCAGAAATTAGTTCCCAGTGACGGAAAATATGTACATACTTGCATTTAATTTCATAGGCATGTTTGCATATACCTAAAATTAAACATGTACTCAGCTAATGAGCTGAAATGCATCTTCAAGGGCTAGAGTCCAAAGTCCTAGTTTGCATAACATATTCAGAGCTGCCTAGACACACTAGTTTTATTAAATTTTACCACTAAATTTTGTTCCTCTTGCTTTCATTACTATATCCGCATTTTATTTTGCGTACATTTCAAGTAGCTTGTTTTGGATCAGGTATGCATTATGAAAATGCTGGGTTTGCCTCTAATTTTTGTGTGATCTCTATAAAGTTTTAAACTGTCCAATGTTGTAAAATACAAAAATCAATACAGTAAAATACTTGAAAATAACAGCAGGTTCGTATGCTAAGTCGAGCCATATAGTAAATTTTACAAAGTGTCAGTAAAAGTTTCTATTTTACTATCAAAAGTCAAAAAATATAATATACTGCTAATAAAAAACATACTACATCTGTTTTGAAAGGACTCTGGAAGGTTCATACAGATTTAGAGACATTGATCAAGGAAAAGTGAAAGATACTGCTGTATTTTATGTGTTCTTTGGCCAGAGGGGAATTAAAAAGCTGAATTCTGCCATGTTCCCAAAAGATAGGTGACAGCAAAAAACAAAGACCTCCCCCAAATCACAAAATTCAGTAGCATCAACAGAACAAAAATGTTAATGATAAACTAGGCTCACATTCTCATAGCCTCATAGAATGGTTTGGGTTAGAAGGGACCTTAAATATCATGTAGTTCCAATCCCTCTGTCATGAGCAGGGACACCATCCACTAGACCAGATTGCTCAAAGCCCTGTCCACCCTGGCTTTTAATGCCTTTAGGGTTAGATAAGTGCTACATGTGTGAGGCAGATCCTACACGTTGCATTTGATGTGATATTCAACTTAGGAATGAATTAATATACAATAATTAATTCACAATATAAACATGCACCTCCAGTACGGACAGCTCACATTTCTGAGTTGTTTATTTTATAAGCATGGGGAGGGAAGGTAGGTTTGCCTCCAAGGTGGGGTTCACAGAAGTCATGATGAGTGCTGGGACATGGAAAACAGCTGAGAGACACCAGGTTGTGGCTGCTGAGGCATTCTTCTAGTTGCTCAGCCACCCGTGGAATTCTGCAAATCAAAGCCTTTTATTTGCGACTTAGAGCAAAAGCAACACAATATAGGAGAGGGCAGAATTGAGGTGATCTCCTCATTGGGTCATTGGGCCTTGGGTCATTTCTGAGTTCTGGATGGTCTTTCTAAAAAATAATACATAAACATAATAAACTTTTCCTCTCTGCATATCCAACCAGCAGGCTACATCTTCTTCCCATTCTGGATATGCACTCATTCCAGTTGTGGAGGCAGTAAGGTCTCTGTATCATCCTGTCCTGGATACTTATGTGAGAAATCAGAGCTGTGGGCTCACCTCCTGTTAATCTGCAGTAAATGACTGCTCTAAGTACTGTAAGAAAAGATTTACCAGCACTACTTTTACTGCATGAATTATTCCTGAAGTGAGTTAAGATCTTAGAATTTAAGTGGTCTCTTCCTGAAGCTCAAGTCCATGGATAGCAGTTTCTGTAGCTAGACTTATATTTGAAATATTGAAATATTTGAAAATATTTGTTGATTGTTTGATTTTGTTTTCCCATATGGAATCAAAGCCAAACACCGTTCCCTATATCAGTCTCAGAGGAAAAGCATTTAAAGGATTTCATACTTTAGCTTAGCATGAGGCAATTCAGCCCCAAGGGAGACAGTAGCCCAAACATACACAAAAAGGCTTCACAGATTTTTTGTGAAAGTGGAAGACATTTCTTTTTTAATAGTGTGGGTGAGTGGATGCTGTGCTTCAAACCTGGGAAAGAGAATCAGTTCTCTGGCCTTGATGGGCAACATGTTTCTGCCTTAAGTGGTGTTTTGATGTGTAAATGAAAGGTAAAGTGAGAAGTAGTCAGTAGCAACAGTAGGGATCTTAATTCTGATGTTTCTGTGTCCATTTCATTAGAACCAGTTAAAAAATTAGGGCAGAGTATCAGCATATACCAGCATCTCCTATTGTATTATCATGCTGAAAAGATTAAATACAAAAAGGGAAAAACAGAGCTCTGTATCTCTTTGTTTTTATCAGCATTAACACACTTGGATCTTAGGTATTGCAACATCTTCAAAAATGTCAGAATAGTCTTGTAACATTTGGAAGGAAGTTGCCTAGATTTTTTTTTTTTTTTCTATGTTCATCGTCTTTTATCCCTGGCTGAAGAAATGACTTACAGCGAACCAGTTTCTGCATTTATTATAATCCTCAGTACAAGACTATTTAGAAGTGCATATTGGTTTGAGAAGGCAAAAAATTTAATAATGGATCAAATTTTTCCAATTTTGACAGTATTTATTAATTTTAATGGCTGGATGGTCCCATTAATACCAACAAATCTGTAGGAAGAAGTGACACCAACAGCCTTGAGCTAAACAACCTACCGAAAATCTGAAACAGAAAAACAGGAGAATGCTTTTTGCAAACTCAGGATTAACGTCCCCTTGTTCCATAGAAGTCATGAAAAGAATGTCAACAGGAAGGTTCATAACACACAGATGTTGCATGAGTGACAAATGGGAAGTGGTGCAAAAAATTCTCACCTATTCCCATCACATCCACAAAAAGGATAATCTGTTCTGTCCTCATGTATTTTCTACTTCCTGTGAAACATTTCCATCTTCTCTTTTCTCTTCTCTTCTCTTCTCTTCTCTTCTCTTCTCTTCTCTTCTCTTCTCTTCTCTTCTCTTCTCTTCTCTTCTCTTCTCTTCTCTTCTCTTCTCTTCTCTTCTCTTCTCTTCTCTTCTCTTCTCTTCTCTTCTCTTCTCTTCTCTTCTCTTCTCTTCTCTTCTCTTCTCTTCTCTTCTCTTCTCCTCTCTTCTCTTCTCCCTTCCTCACAAAAGGCAATTCTGTAATTCCTGGGTTTTCTAAGTCATTCTATTTCCACAGGAGCTACATGAAATTGTCTGACCCCATTTCACTGTGGCACTGAATAGTACGGCATCAAGGGTAGAAGAAATTTTTAAAAAAATAGAAAGACAAAAAAAAGAGACAAACATTATACAATAGAAACCTTAATAATGTAGTTATAAGTTTAAAAAAAATGTTTGAAAGGCTGTTGCTTTGTCTTTCCCATTTCACATGGTCCTGCTGCTAAAAAAATTTCCCTGAGGTTCCTACTGCATCTCTCCTATAAATGATTCTCTTTGATCAGAATCCAGTGCAAGCAGGGCTTTTTTTTTCAGTTGTACAGAGGCAGTGATTCCCTATCACAGCACTGAAACACTTGACAGCTCAGTAGGGGTGAGAAGAAGCAGGATTACCTAAAGAAAAGAGAAAAAAGAGGAAGCAATTCAAAGTCAGGCTAAAGATGACAGAAGAATCAGGATAGCAGCTGTACAAAATCGTACTTGATCTCTGTCAGAGATGTGTAGGGGTGAAAGACAACTTCTAATTGAAGTTGTGACTGATTACCATGTAAGAAATGACACAATTTGTCGAAGACCTGGATCTGAAGATGAATCACTTTTATTTGTGGAAAACGTTAATTTAAAGTCATGAATTTTTAGAGGAACATCTCTGGATTTTTTTTTTAATTTAATTTGCTTCATAATTAAATATTTCAGATTTTTTAACTGAAACTTTTAAATTGTCTTTTATCTAAGCGTTGACTATGAATTGCAGTAAGTAAGGAGGAAGAAATACTGAAAACAAAATTTGGAAGAGACCATGACAGTAGTTCAGCAACCTGTATTTAAAATTCCAGGAATGATGCAGTTTTAACATACACTATCTATTGTTGTGTAATAGATTCAGAGATCTCTATCAAGCAACTCAGGATATTATTTTTCAGAGATTTTGAATTGTTTGCTTGTCACATAGGGATGTGAACTGAATTCATACCCCTTTTCCAAGAGACACATGAATATGAGCATTATTCAAACACATGTGCTGACGCACTTTAAAGCACATTTTGAAACTGGATTCATACTGAGATTAGCCAGCTTCTGTGCAGTTTTCCCTTGAGAACTGTCTCAATTGTTGTCCAAATTGATATTTTTCAGTATGGAAGACTAAATTATTGTCACCTTCTACTGATTGCTTCACATTTCTCAGACAGGGCAAAGCCCCTGGGAATCCACCTGGTGCAGAGTTTTCTCAGCATGAAGCCATTGCATGGCCAGATACTGCTTTGCCACCTGCTCTGATTTGATCCCACATGGAGTTTGTCTCTGTGGTATTTTTTATCTTTAAATAGCTAGAACATAGTGTTGAACGTATTTAATAAGATTAGCATCTTAAAACACAGTCGCATAGATAAATATTTTCCAAACACCTTTCTTTACTGCCTTGCTCCAGAATTCAAATTACATTTTACACTTAGAGGTAAATCTGACTTCTGAAGCATTAATTATCACATTTTCACTATTCAGGGTTATTATATACCTCTAGGCTGTTGTCAAATGATCTTAGCTTTAAAAATGTGGGAATGAAGAGAAAAGATTTGTCATATTTGCTCCTGCCATCGTTTATGCTTATAGTTAGCTTTACAAAGCAGAAAGTTAAACTGTTTGTTTTGCAACTCTTTATGCTTTAACTTTATGTAAATCACATTTGGAGAACAGGCAATAAAATGTGAAAATCAAATTTTATGTCTGTTATTTTTTTTCTGAAGTTACACATTATTATGAGTTATCAATTAGGTTACATATGTAAATACCATCTTTGCCTGTGAGATAGAGTAAGGAAATAAGTAATTGAGGTAATTAATTAATGGTAAAATTAACATGCAAATATGAATGTACTTCTGCTCAATTCTTTTCCTTCCATTTAGCACAGGAAACATGGTCTTGCAGCAGTTATGGATTTCTGCATCAGCCTGTATCAGAGCTATGGCAATAAGATGCCTTGAGCACCACTCCCTCTTCAGCAAGGTCTGTATTGCTGTATTATGATACTGAAGCAAATTAAATTAAAAAAAAAAAGCCTAGAAAACTTCCCAAAATAAAAATAAAAACCAGGTCAGAAAAGCAATGTGCGTTTTTATGTCACAGAATCACAGAATGGGAAGCATTGGAAGGGACCACAGTGGGCTCACCTGGTCTGGTTTCCCTGCTCAAGGGAACTTGTTATTACTCAAACATTAAAAAGTCCAAGTGTTCGTGAAATCTGCAGAGAAGAGATGACAAGAAATACTTTGTATTCTTAACTGACAGCTCTGCTAATTCAACCTAAATCCCAACTGCTAACTTGAGTTATGCTCTTTTAAATCTCATCGCTGATGTGGAAGCTTCAGTAGCTGAGTTACCAGCCCTGTCTCACAAATTCCCCACTTTTCAGTAAGTTTTTACAGGTGTCATTGTTTTGTCCTGCATTTAAAATTTTGTCAAGCAGTTCTGGTGTGGTGATGATGGTGCACAACAACAATCCAGCATTTTAATTAATGTATGGATTTCTCTGCACTAAAGGCATCATTTCCCAGTAGTCCCAGAAAAGATTATTCTGGAAGCACATAGGGGAAAAAACCTTTGCTCAGTACATTGGTGTAAGTTTTAGAGATGGATGGTCCTTTAAAGAGGACATGTGGTTTTGCTTATTGTTTAGACTTGTTCTAATACTTTAAATCTTCGATCGAAGATCAAAAGGCATCACTGTGGAAAAAGACATTATTTAAAAAGTAGTGAATACGTTTCTGGGTAAATATTGAAAATATTATTTTTAAAAGGATAGTATTCTCTAAAAGCTATAAAGTATTCACTTTTCCAAGCATTAAATGCTTATTTTAGGCTTTTCCTGTATCATAATTTAAATAAAATATGTAAAGCTGACATTTTATGTCATCTCTCTATAAAATAAGGCACTCTCATAAACCAGTCTGAATGCAGATGATAACAATATACAACTTTGGTTCATAGAGCACATACTCTTAAATCCAAAAGTGGCTTTTGAAGTTCAATCCCTTATACTTGTCACAGCCTTCTTCTGCTCTCTCATGACAGAAGGACTAGAGATAGTCTCTCCGAAGTTTTATAAAAATAAGATTTGGTGGGAAACACAGTTTTGACAACTACCATTCCGGATTGCATCACAAGGAGCCGGACATTGTGCAAAGGTAAGTTGAGGAGGACAGATAAAGTCCCTTTTGTAGCATTGTATCAGGCTGTCTCCAGATCTGAGACAGGAAAGAACTCATCAGCTTCACTTGCCAATGAGCAGTGCCTTTGGTTTCATTATCCAGAGACATTTCAATTTCATACAAGAGTGCCTGCACACTTCAAATTTCTCAGACATGCTCTTCTGACTGGTTTTTTGCACCTTCATTTTCACTGATGGAGGAGATTTCTGATGATAGGAAAGATACAGTGTACCCCACATGAAACTTAAACACCAGAATGTGAGATGGTGGAGGCCGATGACGCAGTTGCATCAACTACAAATTTCCTGGGGAAAACCACACGAGTCCATTGCGCTGACAAGATTCCCACCCAGACCCTTTGATCAGCAAGTTGGCTGATTCAAGTGCTGCTGCAGCAGGAAGAATTACCTCCAGAACAGAGTAGGAATGGTTGGCCATCTGTCACCCACGAGAAGTATCAAGACGAGATGGTTTGCCATCTATCACCACAAGAAGCTGCTGGGATTTATTTTGTTCATTACATCTTGTAAGCAGGTTAGAGGTGAACAAGGAATGGTTTGATATCTTTCCTGGGCCCAGATAATGCTTTGCTGCTGAAACAGTCCTTAAGAGGGCCTCCAAGAGATGAGAGTAAGTAGTAGGTTCATATCCCAGACAGTGATGGGAAAATACCTAGATTGTCATAAAGAAAGTTTATGGTTCTTAATGACTTTGAAAAAATGTTTTGTATCCCTTGATTCAGAGCTATTCTAAGTTTGTGCCCTCTGTAATAGCTGAGGTAAGGCAGAATAATCTCCTTTAGTTCAAGAGTTCAGGACACTAGCAAAGAACTTCAGTTGTTGTAACTGAAAAATACCAATTTGCAGCATATTATCAGCATGTGCAATGAAACAAGAAAGGTTTTAAGTGAGATATCCAGTTTCCCTTCTGTGGCTGACATTTTCAGCTTAAGCAAGCACTGCTGTCAACAGAGGTACATCACTTTCTGGTAGTTGAGAGTCTCATACACTAACTCCAGTAATGCAGTATTGATTTTCACCAGCTGATGACTTCAACTAAAGATTTTTAGTTAATAAGAAGTTAAAATCTTTATTTATGATTATGATTATGGTTATGGTTATGATTACAGTTATGATTATTACTACCAGACTGGACATGACAATGATAACCTGGGAACTTCACTGCAATCTCCATTTCTCTTCTTTTTAGAAGTGGGTTACAATTGTTTGTGAAGTCTTTTTTCACACAGGCCTTCAGGTGTTAAAAGGATCTCATCCAAATGTAAAGCTAAGATAATAATTTTATTTTCCTGAGATCGGGAAGTCAAGTTAATGAACAGTTAAAAAAGAATTTTCATATGTCCAGATAGAAGGCAGGTACAACCAGAATTTTTTCTATTTTTTGTCTATTTTTTTCCCTAGCCTGGTCTAGCCCCACGACTTGTAATTATTCCACCATGTACACTATTAAAACCACATGTTTTGGTATTGTTCATTTTTATGTTTTCAGTTTAAGTTTTATAAATTTTATAACAGGCAATTCTTATTTTAATGATCTAACAAGGGTGGTAAATGTTTAAATCCAATTGCCTGTATCAGGGAACTATAACCAGGCGAGAAAGTATTAGCTACAGCAAATATAGGACACAGATGTTTATAGAGAAAAAGGGGAAAGAGACAGATCTTTAAAGAGGGTTAAGTTCATACTATATTTCATGATTCTTTTAGAAAAGTTCAAAACGCTTCAGGTAATGATTTACTCTGTAAGGCACTTGATCTTAACAAAAATGCTTAACAACCAAAGACAAGTAAACAGCTGTCCCAAAGCCACCAATCATTATTCCCAGATTAGCTATTTTGTTAATAACACTGACTTAAGGAATAGAACAAGGAAAAAAGCCATGAATTAATGCCTTAAGGGAATATGAGATTATATTAATTTTGGTAGAAAACAAAACTAGAATTTGTTATAGCAATGAAAAAATCCATAGATTTGAAAATTGTCCATATATTCCAGCATCATAAACTGTGATTATAACAATGTGGAGTGTTTCATGGCAAAAAACTATCTCTTTTCCCCTTTAACACTGTTGCCAAATATAAGAAAACTTACCCTGACCAAGCTGATTATAGCTGTTCTGAAGTCACTATCTGTAGTTGAGCAAAATAGTATGGAGTTAGGCAAAGATCAGCTAGTATGTACGAGCCAAATATCCTTGATACAAACAATAGTTTGAAAGAAATCTAGAAACTGCGGTGTCATGGGGGACTCATTTGTATATGAATAAGACAGGTTGCCCATAGAGATGGGAGACGCCCTGTTCCTGGAAACATTCAAGCTCAGGTTGGATGGGGCTATGAAGAACTTGATCTAACTGTAGAATTCCCTGGTCATTGCAGGGGGTTGGACTTGGCAGGGTATGAAGGTCTCTTCCAACCCAAACTATTTCATGTCCTTCTGTGAAGGACAGATGGATGTTCTATTTTTTCTGTATTTCTCTTTCATTTCAATTCATAACAGCCACAGCATACTACAGTCTCACCTATAAGTGGTGTTACAAAACAATGTCCATGTTCTAAAGGAATGCGCCAAAATAACCTGTTCTAAAATACACAAATTGAATGGGCAAAAATAATTCAATTCTATGACTGCCTGTCTGTAATCATACAACAGCCTTCTATCTTTTCAGCCTTAGTCAGAATCCATAAGGAGCTACAAGGGTAAAAGTCCAGAGATCATGGATTTACGTGTTAACTATACATTGCTACTGTTCCTCCCAATATCTGACTAAATCATCAACACCTCTGTAGCTCAAAGCTTGACCCTATTCAACTCATGAGAAGAGTTGAAGCAGATCCAGTGTAAAATATGATGTACTTTCTGGCAAGAAAATACTGTGAAACAATCTCAAGGTTACATCACTGACTAGCACTTCCTGAACACAACTTTTTCCAATATCAGTTGGTTAGAAACCAGTTTATCTTGACAAGCAATCCCTTAGTATTTCATACACTTATACCATCTACTTTGGAATATAGAAGAATAAGCAGGAAGGAAATCCTCCAGACTCTGCAATTGCCAATCTGGCCCAGAGCACTGATGCATGACTCTCTGTGTTCTTGAAAGAGTATATTGCTTGCCTAAAGCTATCAGTTTAGATTCATGGTCTCCATCCTTATCTTCAAAGCCCACAGTATCCCAGAAGTACCATTCCAACACCAGGTATTCAGTGTTCTTAACATGATACTGATATAAAACTTATACATGCTTCTAAACAGGATTCAAAACAAACCTCTGTTCACAGCGTGATTAGGAGACAAAGATGGTGAATTTAGAGAATATATTTAATGTTGTCTTTGCAGGCAGCCAGGTAGTCTGCTGAACACCATAAAAGCCATGTAAAACAATTGACACTTGCTATCAGACTGGCTTCACAAGCACTTGAAAATGGATTTCAATACAAACATAATAGCAGGGTATCTTGTCATATTCCCAACTCTCCTCTTGCAAATATTATTCCGCAATTCTTGAAAGAAATGGAGAAAATAAACCTAAGAAGAGTATTTGACTACTGTTGATGGTAGAATACATTTAGAAACATTAAAAAAAATCTACACTACAATAATTTATATACCAACCATTAAAGGAAGTATGGAGTAATTAATGAGTCAATAAAGAGTTTCCATTATGGAAAAAGACAATAATGACTACATATGTTCTACAGAAAGGATATTGCAAACTATGCCACTGAAGATTAAAGTTCCAATTTGTTTTGTTTGCTCACTTGTTTTCATATGAAGTGTCATTTATAGGAAGCCACACATTCTGTACTGCATCATAAAAACTTCCTGCAATGCAACACTTTCCTTTTCAAGCATGGTTTGTACTAGGGTAAACAGAGTACCAACAAAGAAGATTCTAAGATCATTTCTTAATCAAAACCTTATAGGTCTAATACAGTTATCTTTTCTTAGGAAAGGACTGTCTACAGCTCAGCACCTAGGGTATTCTGTTGAAAAACAGATTAGAAATTGAGGCACAAATCCAAGTCTCTGAAAATTAAAGCATCCATGAATTGTAATAATAAAAAGCATACGACTCCTGGGTATCTAGAATCACCTCTCATAGATGAAAGATCAACTAATAGGTTGGAATCATTCTGCAGTTTCTAGAGGGAAGTACTGGTCTTGCAGATTAGGAAAACTGGTCGCCTCTCTGGAGCTCATTGGAGGCATCTATTCCATAGGCCCATAAAGTATAAATGCCCAATGGGCAGCATGCTTATCTCTAAGGTTCAAGCACTTACATTTCAGTGAGGTATAATAAAGTTAGGTAGCTGCGGTAGGATTACAGTAATTTCACGACTATAAGGCACACCCTTTTGACTAAAATTTTCCCCCGAAACCGGAAGTGCGCCTTATAGTCCGGTGTGCCTTATCTGATGTACAAAGTTGCGACATTTGCCACCCCAGAAGTGCGAGCCCGCCGGCATCGGGGGCCCCCCCCGCACGGGGAGGGGGCAAGCAGCCGGAATCGGGGCAGAGGCGGCACAGGGCAAGCCTGCCGGCATTGAGTCACCCGGAGTGCCAGGGGACTCCCGGAGTGTGCCGGCAGTGCGGGGTTCCCAATGCACCAGGGGAGCGCATGACACCCGGAGCCCCAGGGAACTCCCGGAACAGCGGGGCCCTGGGGACGCTGCACGGAGCGGCGGCGGGCATAGCCCAGCCCTGCCGGGTACAGGCGGGCCCGGGGGCCAATGGCTGCCGGGTTGAGACGGGGCCTTGGCCAGCAACCATGTGGGGGGAGCTGGGGGCGGAGCCTCGCTGCAAAAAAAAAGTGCGCCTGATAGTCCGGTGCGCCTTATGGTCGTGAAATTACTGTAACTCCGCTTTTCTGTCAGATGGTAGAGAAAGAGTAGTTTACTCTGACAGCAGCTGATTGACCACATAGTTAGATAAACTGTATGACTCCCTACTGTGGTTTGCATAGGTCTCTACGCCTTAAGTGTATGCATACCATTTAAAAACCCGAACTAAAATCTAATGGAAGTTATGGCTATGAAAATAACAGCAGCAACTCCAATTTATTATGCTAGCATCATAATTCATGGTGTAGTTCTAAATCCATCCTTCACTGATAGACTGTTTTCATCCTGTTACTGATGCAGCAGTAGCTCGATCCAAGGGAAACTCATTCCATCTATAGCACAATCGTATGCACTAGGATAAAAGATACACAGAAACATAGAGGAAAGACTTAAGTCACGAGTTATCAGACTCTTTGTATCAATGGTGGAATGCATTTCTCACAGTTGGCTGTGCAACTTCATCATCAAACTTCCAATTGAAAACACTTTAAATGACATGCACTTTCAACTGACATGCTTAAAGTGATTTTTCACAAACTTCAACTGGAGAACTATATTCTAAGCTACTATACTCAAAAGAGAGTGACAGCAAATTCATGCATACATCTAGATTATTATATATAAAATATGAATTAGTGCCACACTAATTGACAACCTTCTCTAAAATTAAACCAACAACAGTGCTCCAGCTGTACTTCTGCTATCCTGAACAGATTTGTGTTTTGGAGATGGGCAGCTCTGTTGGTTCCAGCACCTACATGTTGAACATCTCACTTCATCAAGTGCCACAAAGCCATAAATGCCACATAACCACAGAAGTGAAATATTGTGTGGTTTGGGAGTACTTCACAAAATGGAAATGACTGCCCATCTGCAGGGATCCTAGCATTTAAATTATAGGACAAGGACAGTGTAGGCAAGCCTGATGGAGCCAGCCAACCATGCCAGCCCAAACAACCCCTGCTTGCTCCCTTCTCACAGCCAGGCAGCCCCTGCACCTGCTGCCTTGCCACCACATGTTGCACAGTGTAAGAGGCCTAATCATGGGTTTCTGTGTTGCTTAAAAGCCTCAATTGCATCACTGTGCTCATTTCTTTTTTCCCCCCTTTCTTTATGCCTAAAAATCAATGCAGTATTCAGACATACTGCCTTATAACTTGATAGAGATCCACCCCAAGGTGTGATGGTTCAACCATTTTTTTAGTCTGAGGGTCTCTATTAGTGCCAGGATGTGACAATGATTAAGAGATCAAAGCATAATATGGTAGAAGAGAATCTCTCTTTTACTGTCAGAGGTAAAAAGTATGGAATTATAATGCTTACTTCTTGTCATCCTCATGCTTTCCCCCTGTAAATAATTATAGCTCCTGTTCACTTATTCATATATTTAAAATAATTCACTGGTTTATTTATTGTCTTTGAATTTATTTGCATGTACTGTGCCCTCTCAGCAACTCAAATGCTAATAGCGATTCTTTGCATCATTTGTAATAATAATCATATTTTCATCCTTTCATATTTATTGGTGGGCCTGCTTTGTCTACTAGATTATACGTATAATTGTCCTCAAGATTCACTAGTAAGAAACTATGGTATGATGAAATCAATATTTATGACAATGTAATTTACACTCTTTGTGAGTGTATGTAATATGCATTTTAGGGAACTTATGAGATACCAGGATGCTATTCATGACTGAGAACTCCCAATTGATGTGCTGTGAAAGGTTGTTTTGTATCATTTGCAGAATGCTGATGCCTAGGACTGGGATCTCATTTCTGCTATATCCAGCATCATTTAAATTATGGTGAAGGAAAAAATGAAGTGATCTTTGATGTGGAGTAGTGGGACCAGGCGATGACTGATTTATTATGCCAGAGATGAAGCTTGGCTTTTATCTTTTAAAATAGCTTTTCCATGGAAAAATATCAGGCATTTAAATTCTCTATTTATCTGCTACAATGAAATTTATCTGGACACAATGAAATTGGCAGCACATTTCTGGTATTGAGCAGCAATGCTCCCTTTAATTGAAGGAGTCTCCACCTCCAGTTCAGTTAGGTCTCCCAAGGAATTCTTCCTGCTAACAGTGTGGTAAACTGGTTCAACAGGCATCAAAAACTATGCAATTGAGCTGAAAATTCTTCTTTCAATAATAATTGTTTGTTTCTATAAAATAACAGAGGATTGGAAGGTGCTGCTCTGTCTGACCTTGAACTGTTAATAATAAGAGTTATGAAGTTTGTTATTATGTTTCATCATTCTCTGGCCTGGGGGATTATACCTCCTTTACCGTGCATTTTATAAAAAACCTGGACAAGGTTCTGTGTATGGTGGGTGTGATGGTTGGAAATTTCAGTTTAATTTAATAATACAGATTTCATCAAGTTGATATCTTGCTAAAACTGTAATTATAAAAACAGTGTTCCTAAATAGAAAAGAAACAACTATTCTCAGCCTAGATTATTTTCTAGGTAGGGAAAAGTTTGAAGAGAGTTTCCTTGGAGAAGTAGCCCTGTTTTCAGACAAATGGTTCATCTTATTTTCCCCAAAATGAACAGAGGAAATCAAAGAAAGAAAAAAAATGTAGGAAGATAACAGATCACTGACAGAGTCAGAGGAGTAACTACAGTCATGTATGAACAAATCTAAATAGAGGATCTATGTGTTATTTTGAAAGTTATAAAGTACCTGCATCAACCCATATGCATAGGGATATGTAGTACCTGCATGATTGTTTTCACAATCACCACTGTTTAAAATATCTAGGCTTTCTTTGAGAAGTTCAATCACTATTACTCTTCAAGGAAGATGTTCCCGTTGTTCTTGATGGAAATAGCAGCATTTCTCACCTCTGTGACAGGCTTCTCACGCACTTGGGGAGTCACTTTTTTCCCCCTCCCTACACTAACATGTGCCCTTCCTATCTCATCCCAAATAGGATCCCAGTTCCATCCCCAGACTTATTTTCACCCTCTCAGTTACCTGGTTTATTGGGTTTGCATGGCAAGGTGTTGTTAGCAAAGGGCTAACAAAACCTTGCCGTGCAAAGACACTCTCACAGTGTCTTCTGTGAGAAGCTGCTGGAAGTTTCCTCCATGTCCAACAAAGCCAAGGCTAGCTGGGTCCATGATGGACATGTTGTTAAATCTAGATGGAGGGAAGGTGTTTTAAGGTTTGGTTTTTATTTTCTCATTATCCTGCTCTAATTCTGATTGGTAATAAACTAATTTCCCCATGTCAAATCTGTTTTGCCCATGGCAGTAACTGATCTCTCCCTGTCCTTGACTCATGAACCTTCCATTGCATTTTCTGTGCCCTGTCCAGCAGAGGAGGGGAAAGATAGAGCAGCTTTGGGTGACACCTACTCTCCAGTCAGGGTCAGCCCACCACACCTTCAGATATTCCACCACTGTCTTGCTATGTATCATTCCAGTGGTATGGCAACACAGTTCCCTCAACCATAAAACTAGACAAAGCGCAGGTAACAAGAAAAGGGAGTTAACAGGAAGGTATGGGATGATACACAGCAAAGCACAGATAGTTTCTGAGTACTCAAGCAACACAAGCTGTGACTCCCTTCCACCCACTTCTCAGCAGGAAAAGGTTAGTCAGTCTGCCAGAGCCTGTGTTAATGATTCCTAATTCCCACCCCTGCAGCTCATTTAGGAATTCACTCAGCTTGCAGGATATGAAGCATCATATGCCTTGTGTTGTGGACAAGGATAGTTAATTTCATAAATCAGAGGGAAGTTTTGAAACTTGTCAAATGTCTACTATTCCTGAAATAGAAGTATTTTGAAAACCTAATGGATAACTTAAACAAAACAAAACAAGACAAAACAATAACAACAAAAAAACCACCAACAATAACAAAAAGCCAACCACAACACATTTAAAACAGAGGCATTTGTTTTGTAAGGGACAGCAGAAAGAATATAAAAGCCTTGATTCTCAGAGGGAGTATTACAGTCTTGAGGTGTTACCATGTAAAATGAACAGAAAGCAAGTGAAGTTTGTCTTCACTCTAAATTATGACCAACACCTAGCCCTGGAGGCCTTCATTCAGCCTAAATTCCACATAAGCCTTGGTACATCTTTGTTGGCTCTGGGCTTTCAGAGGCAGGCAGCCAATGGGAAATACCAGGCTTGGAGATTTAAGTGGAATTCAGGCTGGGGAAAAGTTGGCTGAAGTATGATTTTCACAGATTTGTTTTTCCTTGATGTTAAGATAACTTTTAAAATATATCTGCTTGGACTGTAGAGTAGTTTTTCTCAAGTTTTCTCTGTCAGAAACCCTAAACTATTTTCATTCCCTTTAATTTATTAAAAAAGTCAGGCAATACCAGTCATAATAATGACAAAGCCATATGATATATTTGAGTGTGTTTTGAAAAGATACCTTCAAGTAACAGGAAAGAAGGGCTAATTTTTTTTAATATATCTTTTCTAATAACATTTCAGTGTGTAATAGAAGCTGCACAGGGATTTTTATGAATTTACAACTGGACTGCTGATAAACCCTGGCCTACAACAAATAATTAATAACCATTTGAAATGTACACAACAAGGAGATGTCTTGGCTCTGGGAGTCTACTGAATGCTCAGTTTCAGCTTGTCCAGTGTATTGTAATTTTGAACACTTCAAAAATTTCTCACTCCATTGCAACCCTAATTCCACTCCCACTGCAATTTAATGGCAAGCACAACTGTGAATATGCATGTGACATCTCAACTGAAAATTTAGTGAAGACAAAAACCAAAAAATGTTGAAAATGCTTTCTGCAATCACTAAATTGTTCAGAAGGTGGGAAAAAAATTAAGAAAAACCTCATGATCCAAATTTGTTTCTGTAAAATTATTTTTCTTTAGGGAAGTCCATATAAGGTAACAACAACTAGAAAAACCTAAAATTGTTCAGAATCCAAATAATCTTGGTTTTTTTAGACAATTGAAAATTTTGGGGTTGATCCAAAACAACTTTTTATCTTTAGTCACGGATCAGCAAGAAAAAAAATCATTATTTTTGTCTATATATCACCCTGCTGTGTTCTCAGGATGATGGGATAGCAGGGCCAGTTGACCACAAATTCTAATGAGTACAAAAGATACTGATTAAAAATGGTAAAATATGATTAATCTAGCAATATAGCTAAAATGCAAGGATCCTGATGAAAGTAGAACTTGATCTTGGAGCAGTCGGGGAACACTGAACAGTGCCTGAGGACTGAATTTTCTAACATAATTTTAAAAGCTTTCAGGCTGTTGTCTCAGTTAGAAAAGCTTGTTTGAGGAGACGCTGATGTAGAGAGAAAAACAATAAAGGTCACATTTCTCTGAAGCCTAACACAGTGTACTTAACAATAGCTGGGTCTCCAAGGATGTCAGTCTTTCATCTCAAGATATCAAACCAGCACAGTAAAAGTGAAAATATAGAAAATGGTTTACCCAGAATTGGAATTATTTCAGAAGCCAAAAGGGATAATTTCATGTTAGGAATTTTCCGTCTACAGTAACTACCCATATTTAAACAGTCAGTAAAAGATTTATCAACAGTGATGTGGTACTCAGAGTAACACTTTTTTCTGAGGAATCTGTGGAAGGGTGGGTGTCCATAGCAAATCTGGGGAAAGATTGATTGGCTGATGTGTCACTACATTGTTGACAAAAAACAGATGCTGAAGCTCCAGTATGAGCTACTGACTCTCCTAGGAGAGATTTGGTCATGCTGTAGTAGGAACATGCTCTAATTTCAATGGAACAACATATAAGCCTTTTTTAATTTTTATTTTTTTTAAAAACTATAACCCTAAATACTGATGAATGAAACACATAAGGGAGACCACATGTGAGCAACTGAAGGAGTTCAGCATTGTGAGAAAATTGAAAATCTCTGTGTCACTGCCATGTGAATCTCAGTATGGATCACGGATGACTCTGGACTTTACACCAGACTATTTTTAATCCATGATATGGCCATCTTACTGCGTTTTGCTTGATTTAGAAAAACTTTTTTGGTCAATCACTTTTCCACAGTGGATATCACAATCTTTATAGTATACAGTACAATAAAAGGTAGGTGAACAGGAAGGTGGGGAGCAAAATTGTGCCAAGGCAACTCATTTTTGGACAGTATTTACTGTCCATGATTGAACACTTTCTTCTCAGCAGACATTTCTACCAGTATTTTTTTGCAAATGACTCACAATCAATCTCAAATGGATCCTTGAAGTACTGCTACATTGTGGATTGAAGGATTATACCTCCAATAGGAATCAAGAAGACTATCTAATGCATTCTATCACTAGAGGATGATGATACAGAGGGAAGGTCAATACCAGGGGCTGTTTGGACACCAGTGAGCCACTCAGAGCACTTCAAAAATAAGCCCAAAGCTGTAAGAGAAGTGTTAGTCAAGTGTTCCATAAGAGCAAATTAATTTTAATACTTGGTATAACACAGAGATGAAAAATTCCTGAGATTAAAAAAAAAAAAATCTTTATTTCTTTTAGGTATGAGAAAGTTTTGTAGCTACAGAGACCAGTCTCCCTAGGCTGCAAGGCAGCATCACAGACTTCAGCCTATCCATATACAGAATTTCTTGAGTATTTGCCATATTTCCCTCAATATGCCATTGCACCCTCTTTTCTGGAGAGTTTTTCAGTAAGATCCATTACTGGAATAGTCATGTTTCAGTGTGACTTCAAACACTCATTTTTAATGTGAAATAGCAAACTTGCTGATGAATACAGTAATTTCACGAATACAAGCCGCACCAATTTGACCAAAATTTTGGTGGAAACCCGGAAGTGCGGCTAATATTCCGGGGCGGCTAATCTATTAACAAAATTCTAAAAGCTGCCAACACGGAAGTGAGAGCCCGCGGCAGCCCCAAGCCAAGCTGGAGCCCGGCCGGCCCCGGCAGAGGTGGGAAAGCCTGGCAGAGGCGGGGCCAGCAGTGTGGGGGCGGGCGGCAGAGCCTGAGCCAGCAGGGCGGGGGAGCCCGGGAGAACTAGGGCTAGCAGTGCAGGGGAGCATGGCAGAAGCAGGAAGGCCGGCGGGTGGGGCTGCCTGGCAGCGGGGGAAGCCCAGCATAATCGGGGCCAGCAGCGTGGGCGAGCCCGGCGGTGCGGGGGCCTGCAGTGCCGGCCAGGGCGAGGAAACGCGGCGGCGGTGCAGACGGGAGGGGGCGGCCGGCGAGCGTGGTGGCGGCGGCGGCAGCCCTGCCGGCGGGGCGAGCGAAAGCGGCGCTCGCGAAAGCGCCGCCGCGAGCCGCGAACCGCGAGCCGCGAAAGCGCCGCCGCGAGCCGCGAGCCGCGAAAGCGCCGCCGCGAGCCGCGAACCGCGAGCCGCGAACCGCGAGCCGCGAACCGCGAGCCGCGAGCCGCGAGCCGCGAACCGCGAGCCGCGAAAGCGCCGCCGCGAGCCGCGAACCGCGAGCCGCGAACCGCGAGCCGCGAACCGCGAGCCGCGAGCCGCGAGCCGCGAACCGCGAGCCGCGAACCGCGAGCCGCGAAAGCGCCGCCGCGAGCCGCGAACCGCGAGCCGCGAACCGCGAGCCGCGAGCCGCGAGCCGCGAGCCGCGAGCCGCGAGCCGCGAACCGCGAGCCGCGAACCGCGAGCCGCGAAAGCGCCGCCGCGAACCGCGAGCCGCGAACCGCGAGCCGCGAACCGCGAGCCGCGAAAGCGCCGCCGCGAGCCGCGAAAGCGCCGCGGGGCGGGCGCGGCGCGGGGCGGGCGCGGCGCTCGCGAGGCGCGGCGCGGGGCGAGCGAAAGCGGCAGCGGGGCGGACGGCGAGCGGGGCGGACGGCGAGCCCGGCGGCGGCAGCCCTGCCAGCCGGGCGAGCGAACGCGGCAGCGGGGCGGTGCTGACGGGAGAGGGGGGCCAGCGAGCCCGGCGGCGGCGGCAGCACCACCCGGCCAGCCCCGCCGAGCCGTGGCGCTGAGCTGGGCCACCCGGCCCCGTCGGCAACCATGAGCGGGCCGAGCCTGCCTGGCCCCGCCCCGAGCCAGTAAAGCCCGCTATGCCGCGATCCTGTTACTAATTGGCCAATTTGTGAAAGCTGCGCACGGATTCTCGCGACGAACGAAAGTGCGGCTAATATTCGGGGTGCGGCTTATCTATTGACAAAGACAGCAACATTGTCGAGGCACCGGGGGTGCGGCTTATAATCCGTGCGGCTTGTATTCGTGAAACTACTGTAATTCTTCCTTCCAAAGAGGCCTAATTATTTAGCCTCCCCATTCTCTTTGATGGATGCATATTCCTTTTATTGGCTACCGTGACAATGAAGAAATTCATGATGGGATGTAACAAAAACTTTCTGTTCCCTCAGGTATACAAATTTTCTCTAAGTTTTCTCTGAAGTAGCTGAAGCAGCAGCAGAAGCCTGCTGAACTATGTAAGTCAGCTGTAGAAGTACTGTATTAATAAGTGCAACTTAATTGTATTCTGGGGAAATGTCTGCTAAATTGATGTGGAATTCTCTGTCCTTCTCTAAGAACACTTTTAAACCACCTGTGTTGATCACCTCAGTATCGTGTGAGGTTCAAAAAGGCCAAGTGCTAGGTCCTGGACTTAGGTCACAACAACCCAAGGCAGTGCAAGCTGGGGTGAGAATGGCTGGAAAACTGTGGTGGAAAAGACCCTGAGAGTTCTAGTCAAGAGTGGATGAGCATGAGCCAGCGTGTGCCCAGGTAGCCAAGAAGGCAAATGGCATCCTGGCCCAGATAGGTCATTGTGTGGCCAGTAGGATCAGGACAAGCTGTTGCTGTTGTGTGTCTTGGTTAAAAACAGTTGAGCAAGGCTGAGATGATTCTTCCCATTCAGGATGAGCTCCATTTTCAGAGGCTGATCTTCTGACTCCAGATCCAGCTTTTCTTTGAGCAAAATATTTTGGCATGTGTGATGCACTGTAAGCATTACAGAAATGAGACTATCTATTGTATTGTGATGCAGTACACAGAGTTTCCTTTCTCCTATAGAGTACCAAGATATCTTTCATGATAAAATACATCAATGTCTTCCTCAGGCCAAGTCAGTGGAAAATGAGTAAATGAGTCCTGGCACTTTCAAATATTCAGTGAAGCAAACAAAAACAAAACAAAACAAAAAAGTAACAGCTTGTTAAATAAAAGTAACAACTTTCAGTTTTTGTAGTTCTGGTGCTCCATATCAGGTAAATTAAGATTTCTTCCCTCCAGGACTTTATCCCCTGGTACTCTACTAATCAAATCCCTGAAGGGTTCAAAGTCTGCTCTCCTGAAGTCCAGGGCAGTCATCTTGCTGTGTGCCCTCCTCACTGCCCTAAAGATCTCCATGATTTCATAGTCACTGTAGCCCCGACGGCCCTTTAGCCTCACATTCTCCACCCTTGTTGGTGAGAATAGGATTCAGCACAGCATTAGGGAACAAGATCTATCACAGCACCTCTCCTTGTTGGCTCCACTGTCACTTGGAGGAGGAAGTTATCATAAATGCATTCCAGGAACCCCATGGATTGCCTGTGCCCTGCTGGGTTGTCCCTCCATCAGGTATTGAGGTGGTGGAAGTCCCCCATGAGGAAGCAGGGTTTGTGAATATGAGGCTACTCCTATCTGTCCACAGAGGGCCTCATCCACTCAGTCTTCCTGGCTTCTAGCCCCCACTATAATGTCACCTGTCCCTGTTCTCCTTTTAATCCTGACCTGTAAGCTTTTGGTTGATCTGACCTGCAAGATCCTGGCAAGCATGATGTCTGAACCATTTAAAATTATTGGCATCACAGATTTAAGCCCTTCCAGATTTATTACTGTCCTTTCTATTTCTGAGGAGGACATGTCATGTTTCATGTCTGGGAAATGTTCTGCTGATATTTTAAACCCTAATCCAACCATCTCAGCATGTTAGGATGAGGCAAGAATTTTCTTAGCTCTAGTTTTCATGGTTGAAACAGGCTAATAGATGAGGCTTTGTGGTCCAGTACAGCTGCAAGAAATAGAGTTTCTTTTCACCTAATACTTCTTGTTTCCAGTATAACTCAAAGCACTTAGCAGACCATCCCACTTTTGTGAGTGCAATGCCACATGAATGTGAATACGGCAGCCCTGTAAAAGCTGATAATTATGGTTAGTTTAGCCCCATAAACGTCTGGATTATGCTCAGCCCTGAATTCACTAAATTCTAAAGCACATTCAGAGCTCTAAAGGAGCTGAATCTCCCAGTTTGCAAGTAGTCCTTTTGCCTGTTTGTGTTCTGCAGCCACGAATTTTGCTTACCAAAGGGTCACACAGAGTGGAATAACAGATGCTGGTTCATACCTAAAGAGTCCTCCAAGCAAAGGAATGCATGGAAAAAATAATCTACTTCACCCTGTCCCTGCCAAGAGACTGTTGCCAGCCTAGAAATTAAAATTATCCTTAAATGATCATTTTTCTCTGCTTAACCCTTCATACACATGTTTTAAATGATGCACCACTACGCAGCAAGTTGCAAAGGGAATTTTCCTGAAGGGCTGTATATGTTACAGGAGTTTAAAGAAATTAATGCTATTGCTTATTTCAACTACCCTTTGACTCATAACTTGACATTCATAGGAGAAGTTAATTCAGAGTGGTTTATATTATTTCACTAAGAAATCTTGCTTGTCAAATGGAAAAATTTCAGTTGAGAGGTTGTTTTTTGAATATCTTCTTCTGAGAAAAATCTGGTTTGTTTCAAAATTTTTAATTCAACATTTTTTATTTTCTCTTTCAAATTACTTTTATTCTTGAATGTGTGATTTACTATGTGACAATAGAAATAAAATTTCAAAAGATGAGGTAAAATTAATATTTTGGATACTATAAAAATAAATGCAATCAATTATGCAGACTGCAGGCAGAGCTTAATCCACTAGGATTGCACTCTTTTCACAAATTTTGCTTGCTTTCTGTGTGCTGAGAAAATCTGTCTTCCCACCTCAGCTTACTTGGGGAAGAACTCATATGGAAAAAAACACAGAGAACCACAATAACTGCAATTCTCAAATTACGGTTTGTACTGCAAGAAATGCTATTCTTGATGCACTAAAAATGCCATCTGCTTCCTACTGTGCAGCTTTAGTTTCTCAATGTTTCATAACTCAGTCATTTTCTAATATGCTGACAGTTTACCAGGTAAGGACAGTACATAGTGATGTTTATTACAAGTGTGTCTTTGCCATTAGATCAAGTTCTAATGCTGTGCTTAAGGCATCCAGCTTCTCTTTATAGCTTGCAATGAGATACACAGTCCTACAGTCTCCACTGGATTCTTATAACAAAGGCTCTTGAAGTGCTCTCTGGATCTTCAGAAGCCTGGTTTTACCTCCAAGATAATAGATGTCTGCAGTGTGCTTGAAGTATTCTGCACCTAGACCCACAACACAACGTCAGGTTTTCGCCTTTCACTCCCCTTTCATGAGCTGGCTATAAAACTGGATTCCCAATGGAGATGAAAGCTGGCTTAAGTGTGTCACATGCTCCTGTGTGGACACCTCTGCCCATTGTCATCCCTCAACAAAACAACTTCCAGGAGGAAGGTACAGTCTATGTGGCATTCTTTATTTTCTTTAGATGGCACATAAGAAGGAAGTTGTATAAAGAACTGTAAAGAAAAAAATTCTGGGTTTAGAAGAAATTTCCCTAAAACCAGAAGGAGTGTGTAGTATTCCCCAATCCTAGTTTCTTCAGGAAGTTTATTTATACATTTCTTAAGATGCATACTCTAATATATTGTAGCAATGTTAGATTAATTAAAATTGTTTTGTGTTCAAGCTAAATAAACAAAAAATACAACCATAAATTCTACAACACATTTAACCTCTAAAAGCAGCAAATATCATCTGATCATTTTGGGTTAACGAGAACACTAGATAGCTAAGCCCTTTCCTGTTCCAAAATTTCAGTAGTTCTTGCTTCTTTCTAAACCGTGTAACAGCAGAGAGAGAGAGATTGATAGAGAAATGTCAGATCTCCCTTGGATTCCCTGGAGGGACAGGTGCCTGCAGTAGGCACTCTGAGAACAGCTCAGTTAGCCTTTCTTCTACTTCCCTCGTGCTACATGTGTGAGACTGACACACCAGCTCTTGAGGACTGTGGTGGGACAGCTGGAAAACATTGCCCTGGGCTGCTAATCACAACTCCTCAGGCAAAGATGGTTTGCTGACCCAGTTTATGTTTTTACTGAAATAGACCAAACATGTTCCTACAAACATCTGTCACATCTCAGCTCTTGGGGCTGACACCTCCACCTGCAGGATACGGAGAAACAACTGAGAGCTCTCCAGCATTGACACTGAATTGAGGTAAAAGCACCTGGAGGAATATCTGGCTGACTATTTGAATTGCACAGTGGTGAAAAAATAGGATTCTTGGGTCAGCAGTGAAGCCCAGTGGCAGAGACACCTTTGTTCCTTAACATCAGCAGTGCTCAGGGCTGGAGTCTGCAGCTTTGTACCCTTTCACCTAAGGTGTCATAACAGTGGTTTTCCAAAATCCCTGTGGCACTTTCCCCTTGTTTCTCTCTTGCTTAAGTTCAGGTGCTGTTGCCCTCACAACCTTGTGCGTGCCAAACCCTGATGTTGCTGTTCTCATGTATTCTCATAGGACGTGACTGCTGCTAGCATGAGAAACACCTGGCTTCACTTCTTGCTTTGCAGATTTCAGTTTACACAAAAGAGAAACAAGGAAAGCAGCGCAGTGGATAATAGCCAGTTATATATTTGAAAAGTACTATCCAGGGCTACATGGATGTGCAACACCTGTGCCCAGTTAGCATGCTCCAGCCAGGGCTAATATTTTCACAGGCAGAAAAAGGGAATAGGAAGCTTGAGCCATCCCTGATGAAAAGTATTATGATTCTGGGGTAAAAGCATAATGAAAATGTCATTATTCTTTTCCTCATCACTCCTCTTGGCTGTTGCTTCGTGCTGCACTGAAGAGAGCCCTCACTCGAGGACACTCATTCTGGACATCCCTCACTGTTCCTCCTCCCTGGCCCCTGGAGAGTTCTCCCTGTCCTGTTCCCTTTCATCTTCCTTTTCTTATGGCTTTCGTGTTCCCTTCTCTCCCTCTTCCTCCTTTTCCCCAAACATAATTTCCAACATTGGAGTGGAGGTGTGGCATGTGCCAAGCACCCTGCTCACACACCTTCATGCATGTGGACCTGTCTCACCTCCCTGTGGGTACAAAATGTCCATGCTATTAATCATGGCCATGGGAACATGATACCAGTTTGGATCATCTGAGGGTCTGTAAGCAACAGGACATCATGATCTACAAGTGTTAGAACGAGAATGTGGAAGATCTTACTGTCACACACCATGATCTACAAGTGTTACAATGAGAATATGGAAGATTTTACTGTCACACATCATGCTGATTTCCAGCCTGTAAATCAAAGCCATCCTGTGACCACCAAATTCACTTAATGTATTAAGGTATTCAGGTACACTACATTTTTAAACTGCATTTTAAAAAGCTTTGATTAAAACACTTCTGTTATGTCATAATTTTTTGCCACATTTTTGGCTATATCTCTTTTGTTAATTCATAATATTCCCTAGATGTTTTTAAAAATAAATGAAATTATTAACCTCTAGCATTTTAAGGGTACAAAATCTTATATTATGAAACCCTTTCCATTTGGGGTTTGACGTGAACCCTGATCAAAATCAACTATTTTAAAATGTAAGGTTTCTGTGACTCAAGTTTCATTCAGCTTAGAAAACTTGCAAATGTTTTAAGATGGGAAGTATGGGAATCAGCATCAAGAAGTAGTGATGCTTTCAACACAAACACTTTTCTGGGTTTTGTACAGCTTTGACTGCATTTCACTCTTGAATGAAGTATCTGTACAATCCTGTTCCAGCTACAGTGTGCACTGCAATGGAAGATTGCTAATTCTGTGTTTGCTTCAGATTTTTTATAAGTCAGTCATTATGTCAAGACATAGCATGACCAAATTTCTAAATTTCTAAATTTCTAAATTTCTAGCTTCTCTCACATTTTTGTTGCAACTTCCTTTCCCGTACCAGTCTTTACCACAGATCACCACAGGAACAAACTTGTTATTTGTGATATCTATGAAGCTAGACTTAATTTCCATCATAACTTTCTTTTTCTTTCCTCCAGATGATGAATGAAGAGGTTAGAAATGGGGATAGGCAGGTTCTGATTCTGGTACTTGGGAATTTTATCATTTTTAGCATTGAGCTAAAAATCTTTAGAAATATAAGTATTGAAGAACTGAAATAATCTTAACATCTTAAATTTGAAAATTAAGATTTGTAATGATTCTTTACCATCTTTTTCTCTATATTTTTACTGATTGTTTCCACCTCTAACTAGCAGAATCCTAGTTCAGAAAAACAATTTCCATTTAATGATTCACAGGCATTTTATACACTAGCAATTGCAAAACAATTTCTACTTCCATTCTTAACTCTTCTGTTGCTAGTTTGATGCTGAAAAGGTGGGAAACACTTCAGTGAAGATCTAGAAAAAAATCTTCAATTCTTTTTATTTGGATCTTGCTTCAATAATAGGTTTTTTCTGTTCCTTTGAAACATATATCCTATAAAATAAAATGGTGGACAGAAAGAAGGCTCTCATTTGCTCTTTTCATTTTGTACCTCTTTTGTTGTTTTTTTTTTTCTCTAGGAAAACTTTGCAACATTTAACAGACCCATTATATTGCAACAGTGGACAGCATGACATATTTCCTTTATCTTAACAAATCCAGAGGCATAGTTTTTGCTGCCCTTGGCAGAAAATTGTCTGAGGTAATTGATGTTTTGCAGAAAGCCTGGAAATAATCTTCTTTGGCAGTTCCAAAGTGAGTCATGTATTCTGTACCATTTCTCCCCTTGTTTCATCTTTTACATTCTAAAAGAGCATTTCTGAGTGGTCATAAATGTATTGTAAATTAGTAAAGATGCCATTTACAACAATAAATCAGAAATCTGCACTGAATCTTTTAGGTTTGAGTTTTGTTTCCTCATTATCTGTTTCACACTGACGTGTTTCTTCCAACCTCAGCAAGTTACAGAGCCAGGGAAAGGTGAGCTGTGTGCCATGTCTGTGCCTATCTAAGGGTACATCCACAAAGGCATTTGGGACATGCTCCATATCCCTAGCTATAACGAGAGCATGGACCCTCCGTTCACTGGTGACAGCTTCATGCAGGTGCCTAAATGTAGCTATCTCAAACTGAAGTTGCTTTCACTGATCACTTCTTATGGTGCTATGGGGCATCAAGCACCTGACAAGGGTGGTAAAAAAAATCAATTAAATTGCCTTATTGTTTCATCAGGCTTCTTTCTTGCTCATGTCCTGTTTTATACTGAGGGTTTAACTTCTGGCAACTAGGAACCACTTTATTTTGTAAATGAACAGTACTGGCATAAAGTCCTTGGCTAGAGTTCCTAATAATACAATATAATTGTATTATTGTGATAATAATGCAATTATACTCTCTACTTTCCTGGACTGTTACAAAGTGCAATAAAGTAGTGCCCTTCAGTCAACTGAAAATTATCACTAGGAGAGAGGCTTTGGTGCATTCATGAATCGAAAGCGTGTGTTGTTCTCATGCTTTTTTATGCATGGCCATGAATTTTTTGGCAAATTATACAGTAACAGAAATTATAGCAGACATTGCTAACTGTAAGTGAATCATGGAAAATGTTTTCAGAAAATATTTCTAATCCCATTTTATGGAGGAGTAGAGTGAAGCAAATATTTAAGATTTGTTTCCCCATTTATGTTCATTATTTGTCCATCTACTGATGAGCACTTAATTGACAAAAGTCACACTGAGTGCAGAGCCTCAAATAACCACAGAAGCAAAACACCACAAAGTAATTTTTTTTTCACCAAAAAAGGAAGAATTAGTGCCTTCATGTGTCCCTCTTTAAATCCCTCAGCTCTCAGTGTCCACAAGTGCAAATACATCTCCCTGTAAAATCTTGAGCAACAGCCCAGAAAATTCATTTGTTTGCACCACAAATCTCTCAGATGGAGGAAAGGGATGGAAATTGCTGAAACAAAGCAAGAAGACGGACTCAGAAAATATAGTAATAGAGTTAACAAAGTTCAAAGTCAAAGTGCAATTCTTTAAACATCTGGCAAAAGAGAACAGTGTATTAAATGCAGCATGCAAATGAAAAGTCTTTTGGAGTCCTATGATCCATCCCACTGGCACAATAGTGATTTCTTAGATTGAATTTTAGTAGTGATATTTATAGCCAGAAAATGCAGTTCTGAACTAGGAATTAAGACTTGGTGATTCTAAAATCTGCAAGAATCTCCAAAGAAGTTGATTTTACATATCTCAAGACACAGAGTTTTGTTCTGAAATTACTATACTTTGGCCTATACAATGTTTTCAAATTTCAGTAAATTTCAAGCAAAGCATACAAATCATAGTTAAAGAATTGAAATGCTGGAAAATTGAACATATTGATATTTAATTACATCTTATAATTCTTAGTGACAAAAAATTCTTGGAATATTTAGTGTGAATTTCCCTTCACTTTCCATTGTTACAGTTTTTATTGTCTTCTCATTCTGTTGATATAAGAACCTTCAGTCTTACATATTAATATAGGCAGCTAGGGAATTTAAATAGACAAAAAAATTTTTACTCCCTCATGGGGAAGCACCAGTTCAAACATGTTAGAAGTCAGTTTGCCAAATATCAAAAGATTCTTACTACTCTGAGTGATTTCCAAATTTCTTTTTACATTGTGCATGAAATTTGAGAATCAAGTCCATGTATGACTTTCCAGGAATGATTTAAATAGGTTTACCTATCTTGCATAGAGAACTTAAGAAAAGTTCTTAAATAAATGTTTTTTCTTTTTCACAAACAGTGTGACTCCCACTATCTAGAAAGATGCATTAATCCTTCTGCATGGAATTATTATGATTTGGGAGTTTTGTCACTCCTCTAACCTTATATTCTTTTCCCTTTTTTTAGTTTATGAGTTACGCATCCGAAAGAGAATCCTGAAATTCTGCATCTGTAGTAAGTTTTCAAATTTTAGGTACCCCTCTTATAATTCCTCAGGAAAACAAGAAAAAAATCCTATAAAACCAAATTATTTTCACATTTTTTTATGGCCAGTTTAGTGTTCTTATTTTATTTTTAAGTTGTGCTATAGAAGAAACAAAGAGATTAGAATGCCTAAAGCTAGCAGCCTCCTGATCCATTTTTTCTGTGCCCCAAAATAATGGCTGCGATTAGATTTTTCAATTTCAGTTATAAGCTCTCTAAAACATGCAGCTTTAGAGAGTTCAGGTTCTGGTACAGTCTAATCTCTAGGAAGAATAGAATTGGGCACTGGGCATTTGGGCATTGGTTCAAGGTGGACTTCACTCCAGTGTTTAATCCTTTGTAAATGCCATGTTTTGTGTCATACACGCCACTGCTATATTAGCCCTCAGATGCAACAGGGGGACTCAATTTCCCTCAGATGTGTGACTGTGAGTCAGCTGTTTAAAATAGGAATTAGGGAAGAATGATGCCAAGACTAAAACAAGATTAGAGATTATTAAGCAGTGCTTTTTATAGCTCTTTTTCATGATGCTTTCAAGAAACAATGGGGAATGATCTCCAGGTGTCAGAACTAACAGCAATAATGTGCTCTGACAGTAAGAAAATAATAAAAAAGTTACTTGGGGCACTGCAATGCCATACAGGGCAGAAATGTTTGAGCAGAGTTATCTCACATTAGCGTGAGCAGCAGACATGCAGATATATGAATGGTGCTAAGGAAGTGAAGGCTGGTGAACTTGGTCTGAAAATATGCTTCCAAATGTGATTATGTTCAACTTGCATGTTTTACAACACACAGACACAGCCTGAACTGCCTCAGAGCATATCAACAGAAATTGGAATGAGTTGGTGCATCCTTTTTTTCCTGTTTGTTTATTAGTTAATATGATACTGTCTTTACTCAAATCTGATTTTTTCATTAGTAGAACTCACGCATAGCTATAAAGAGAAACTCAGATGATCAGCAAGTAGAATGCATCTTTAATCCACTGAACTATCTGAAATAAAAAATTTGCCCCAAACCTTTCATTTTGTTTAATCTTTATAGCGCTTGGCAGGACATCTCCCTGGACATGAGCCACAGTGTCATCTCCAGACATCTATCAAGGTCTTTTCTGGGGTCTGTAAAACATGAAAATATTAATTCAACATTTTTAAATTCAAAGGTGCTAATAAGAAAAACTGTTAAGTGAAATGGGGTTTGCATTTCTGTCCTTTATTTTCATGTTGCACCTTTCTGAGCATGCTACACCCACTAGGCCAAGTGAATCATATAATTGCGATTAGTGCTCCCAATAGCCCTGTCAGAAATTAAGGTTTATGTAGACAGTCTGTGATAACCCTTTATGATTTTTCTCTATCTCACTTAGCTGTGAATTTTTACAGGCAGTGTTTAAATAAGTGTTCCACTTGACAGAACTAACTGTCTAAAAAAAACCCCAAAACACAGAGGAAGCTCAGAGGGATTTATTATAACAAAAATTTTAACCATTGTACCACAAACATCAGTTTTTATATTCTTGTACAGCGATTTGTCTTTAATCAAGATCAGGTGGTATAAACTGGAATGTAGACAGGACTGTATAGGTAATCTGAGGCAATTATACAATGATACATACCTAATCACCATATTAATAACATAAAGTATTGGCAATCAATGTTTCCCTGCCTCTGTGGAGTTAGGGTTCGTCTCTTCCCCTTTTCCTGTTTCCTTTAGTTTTAAAGGCTTCCAAGGGAGAGATTTTCTCCCTGCATCTATAAAATAATAGCACAGTCAAGCACAATTTCAGTTCCCTTTGGGATGTTTCTGTGTTGCCTAGGAATATTTGTATTGATTTTTTGGTTTTTTTGCCATTATATTATTTTTATAAAGTTAAGATTTTTATGCAGTTTTCTTTTAGTAGTCTGTAAATGTTACAGCTAAAGTTTTAACACTGTTCTCTTTTTTTTTCCATTTTATTTGTATTAAAGAAAAATTTCTAATATTTTGTTTCCATCATGACTTTTAAGGGCAGAGAAGAGATATTTATTTCATTTACCCAAATAAAGTAAATTGAAGTTTAAAATTAAGATATTGGAATTCCTCTAGTACAATACACAAAAAAGATAGTAATTGGAAAAAATATATTTCTCATCAATAATAGTTTTCTAAGAAAACCATCTTTTTCCTTCAGCCCATGCTCAGCCATCTTCAACAGATATATCAGGGAATTTTCTTTTTTCTTTAGTTTGAAAAATTCAGATTTTTTTTCTTTTCATTAGAAGCAGGTTTTAAAAAACCTAATTTCATGTGACAAAATATTTCAGAAAGTCTTTAGGCGTTAATCAAAACATTCCTGTTTTGATTTTGTTCTCCTAAGACATTTTGAAGCGAAAAATCAAAACATTTCTTTAAAAACACCAAAATGGGACTTTTCAGAAGCCTGTCATTGTTGGTTTTGATTCTCAAAGTAGTTTCCCCAACTTGGAGGCACAAACTCAGCTGAACTGGTGCACAATGGTGCCCACAGGAGGGAGCAGCGAGTGCAACGATCGTTTTCATCATCTTCCACCCCCAGCTTCATTCACATCCAGCAGGATATTTTCTAAGAACAGATTTAACTTTAAAATCATGTGCAATTCGCTCTGAGGCAAGTATTTAAGCATGTGCTTACCCTGCTCTGACCTCAGGAATGCATGAATAGGGGCTTCAGTGCTTTGCTGAGTAGGGATACGCTTTAATTCCTCGCTAGCATGTTGTAGGCTGAGGCCTCAAGCTTTTAATTAGGGATGCACAGATATGAAAAGAAAGAGCATCAGCCATCATCAAAGGCTTGGGTTTCTCATTCCACTGCTAACACATGAAAAAACATGCGTTAGGAAGATCTGTATCAGGTTAACTACTTCAATGGCGAGATGATACTGATGTAGCGCTATCTATCTTCATCAGTTGCAGAAGGCCTGAATTGATTCATAATATCATAACACACTGCGTGGATTCTTTTACAAACCATCAGATCTCTGACAGGGATTGAAAAACTGGGTCAGTTCCAAAAGAAAAAAAAAACAAAAGAAGAAGAAAAAGAGAAGCGAGAGAAAAAATAAACTAAAAGAGAATAATGTTTAACAAAGGTTATATGTTTAACAATGGGTATTTTCCAGGAAAATTCTTATGATCAGTTTAGCCATAGGGGTTTTTTTAGGGTTTTTTTAGGTTTGTTTTCTTTGGGTTTTTTGTTGGTCTTTTTTTATTTTTTTTTTTTTTAATGAAAGGTTTTGCTTATCAAAAGGGAGAAAGGATTTCTTTGAAAAAAAAAAGGAACATGAATCCATCAAGTAGGACATTATGATAGTGTTACTTCATGCTGACCATATTACAAAGCCCTTCTCTAAAAATCCAGTCCTGGTTGCTTAAACAAGTAAGATGGTGAGTTAGATGGACCCTTACAGTCAGTTTCATATCTTTTGAATAAGTCATAGAGACATCTGACATGTTTCATTAACAAGCCTATTCCTTAACCAATTTTTTCCTTTTTAAACCTTTTAATTTTTTTTTAAATTAAAACCTGTATTTTCCTAATGTACATGTAAAAGCAGACTGCAATTGTTTGATGAAGGCTCTCCCAAGAAGTCCTTGCACCTCATCCTGCACTACCAGTGAGCCCCACCCAGCTGGTGTGGTTCAACCAACCTGTAGAGTTGGTGCTGAAGGGCTTCTGTACAGACTGGTACTCATGTAACCACCAAGGTAAATCTGCAGAGACCAGAGAGAGACTACAGAGATAAATGAAAATTCCACCAGGTACTGTTGGGGAGGAGGAGTTCTCATCTTTATGCATTGTTTAGAACTCAATTCACTCTGCTCCTTTTAATTTCAGTTACTTTCCATTCAATTTTTTCAGGTGCACACCATGCCACAAAAATACCTACAGATCAAAGACCTCGCTGCACTGAACCCTACAGTCTCATTCCTAGCTTCTAACCAGAGCTGCCCAGAACCAGAAGATTCAGAGAAGGCTTTAAAAAACTTGTATTTTACAAAATGTAATAATCTGGTTCACATTTATAGCACACTCTATAAATACTTGATTGTTTTAAACACTAACAAGATTTAGGATAATTTTTTGTTCTGGTTATTCTTATCCTCCAAGTATATCTCCAAACTATTTTTGAAACTTGTGAAATTCTTTGTGTCAATAGCTTACTTTGACAGCGACTGCATAGTCTGTACCCTTGAGAAAAACATATTAATTCTAGATTTGCCTTAGTATTTATTTCATTATCATGTCTCTATTCTTATATGCTCTTCTGTTTTCAGGGTCTTATTCTTTCCATCAGCAATGACCATGAAGCTATGAGAACATCTGTATAAGAACACAGAGCAGATTAGGCCAGTAGCTGTCTCTAGTAATAGACAGCACAGAAGGATATGAAAGATTTCTTCAGCATTTACAAGCCTGCAGAAATCTCCTTCTTATGGCATCCTCTCTTCTGTTTTGTTTTGGGTTTTGGTTTGATGTCTGGTTTTCCAGACATGCCATCATGCTAGCTCCATTTAAACCTCCTTAGTTCTTGTATTGGAAAAGACAGTAAATAATGATTCCCTTTTGGCCTGCTCCTTGACTCCCATCGCTTTATAGACTTCTGGTGTGTCTCCCTTCGTGCCAATTAAAGGCTTGTACTGACCTGTAAGGAAGAAGTCATCATGCCCAGCCAGCTAAACACACCTGCCTGGACCATTCAAGTTCCCACCCAGGTGGCACAGGGCCACCTGAAAATCAGGAGAAAACAGGTATATTAATATGTGCCTTCTTTGTGCCAGCTGCCTGTGCCAAGGCTCAGGATATATTTACTTCGCCAGAGCACTGTGCCCTGCATTCAAAGCTAAATGAAATATCTTCCACTGGAGGCATAACCCAAAAGCAATTTCTCTGAGAAAAGGACAAGCCCTACCATCAACATTCATGTCATTATTGGTGATGATTTTTTTTTCCTAGAGAAAATGAAAAATTCTATTTCTCTGGGCATTTTTTAAACCCCAAAATGCCTCCAATAAATGGAGATGCTTAGGGAAGCTCAAAAAATGTCATTGTCATGCTTTAAATATGCAGAAAACCTCACAACCAACAGGAAAGAAAAGTAAGGTTTTTGTTTTCATACCTGGACAGTATAATCCAATGAACAACTCTGCTGGACAAGAGCTAAATTGTTCCCCTGACTGACAGACCAGTCAGCTCTGGGCTAGCCCATGTCTCCTCTTCCTGTCTGCAGTGTGGCATGCCCTCTTCGAAAGACAGTCCTTTTCTTCACATATTTCTTATACTTTGAGTAATTTTTAAAGTTTGCACATGTGATGGGTTTGGCAAGTGGATTGGTGAACCTGAAAGGCTGACTGACGCTCAGTTCCAATATTTAACCTTTTTCCTCTTCTATTGCATAGTAAAAATTGGATACTGAGGCCAGTATAACCATGGAGAAGAAAATGCACAGAATAAAAATCTCTATTTTGGGCGGGGCTGAGCAAATGTTTCCTTTTTTTCAATTAAAGAGAAATTCTATATAAATTTTATTTTGTTAAAAAATAAAATTATATGTATGATTTAATGTCAATCATTTTCTTCTTTCTTTATTTTTAAAAAGACATTTCAGTCTTTTTAAGCCAAAAATATTGGTTTGATACCAAAGAATTGGCAGATTTTCTCAAAAGTGTGTTGAAAGTAGCATTCTCATGTTTCCATGACAAAATATATCACTTAATATTAGATACTTTAAAATGTCAAAATTAAATGATTCAGCATTTTCATTCCCTTTCCTCTTTATTTCTAAGTTGGAATTATTATGATAACATTCATTTCCACCTACTCTTACTCAAAGCCTTCTTACTGTTAAATTTTCTGTTCCCCAAATGCTTCCTGATTGCACTGGGTAGAATGAGTTGCTGCAGCCCAGCCATCAGTCTCTGCATTGCACTTGGAAGTCCTGGGACTCAAAAGGTCTCCAATTGCAAATTCATCACACCAGCAGGGCAGTTTTAGTGCCCTACTGCATGGGACATCCAAACATCAGAAAACACAAGGATCTCTCTGAGCTCAGTAATTTTTCTCAGCTTCAGTTCCCACTGACACCAAAAATCTTCTGTTCTATCGCTGCTTTAGTGAATGAGCACTTTGTTTCTTCAGCTGAGAAATCCAATTTAAAAGTCATCAGGGAATATTGTTATCCTGTAAATCCCATACAAGGGAGAAAGCAAGCATGAAAAAACTGCTCTGCCAGCGACCAAAGTAAGTGGGTTACTCTGCAAGTAATCCATTCACTGATCAATTTTAGTGGGACATGTGGCTAAATCAGGACAGAAGGAGAAGTACACAGTGGGTCTAAGCCACCACCATCTGCATAGTAATGTTTCTGAAACAACTACTTCGTAAGCTTTTTCCAGCAGCTGGAAAAAACCCATGCAAGTAATTTCTCAAGAGATTTGTTCCAGAAATACTGCTTTTAATAGGTACCATTCCAGTTACTACTTTCTGACCTTGCATATTTTGGGATCTCTGGCATATCCTATAACATAAAATAAATATTTTCCCCTCTAAAGTTGCTGTCTGGTTTAGATTTTGTGCTTTATTTGAAAAACTGTGCTGTAAGTGATTTTTCTGTCCTATTTTAATTTAACAACCTCTGGTTTGTTGGTGTATATCTTGTAATACAACTCCATCCACTTTCTGTGGGTTCAGGTAAATTCCAATTTTTGCCTGTCTTTAATAAGGTCATTCAGATCTTTCGCATTCCATGGAAGCCTTATGCCATTCATTTAAATCTTATGATTTCTTCTTTTCTTTTTCCTTTTTTCTTGATGACTTTTAAAATTACTGCTGTTTCAAGTTCCTTTATTTGTTGCAATAACTTTATCAGAACTCACCATTCTTTCCAGTAGCTAAGTGGTTTTACTTTTTGTTCAACTCTTCCCCTGACTCTTGATGCCACAAAATCAAAATTCTCAAAGGAAATCTCTTTCAGTTTTCCTTTTGAAGGGTTAAGCACTTTCCCCTTTCCTTCTTTTTTTTTAATGCAAAGACATGGGACCCCTCTGTTCTAGCTCTAGTTTCTCAAAGAAAATGATCAGCTTAAATTGATTTTTCTTTTCTTAATGTTCTCAATATTTTATGCTGTCATCTTGAAACACCTCATGGGTTTGACTGTCCTCCTTACAGCAATATTTTTAGCAATATTTCTCAGTGGACTACTGTCCAGAGTAACCTCCTCTGCTTTTGAGCAGACTGGTGTATCCAAGCTTTTTGATATAAAATTTCATCCAATCATATTACCTTGCCTTCATCTTTCCATCTTGGACGTTTCACCAAAAAAACTTCTACTTTGGCCATGGATAGACCTCTTACCAAAATCCTTTCCCACCTACCTCTTCTCTGCCACATTAAACCAAATTTACATAGGTTTGACAAAGCCCTCACAACACACCCTTCCCTGTTTCATATTTAAAATCTGCCTCTATTTTGCTAACTTTCTGTGTCTCTAAGTGAGAATTTTTTCTCTTTCTTCATTCTGTTCCTCAAGTGCTATCACACTAGGGAACAGTTATCATATGTCTTCTTTGTCTTCCTTCTCCTTAAGGGCTGATTACAATACTTGACAGCGGTTATGCCTCTAGGACATGGATACCAGACGTGTACACATCCCGAAATACTTTATTCCTTTTCACTTTTCATACAGTGTACTACAGATAGATATCATCTCGTACAGTGTTGTTATGTCCCAAAAAGCCCTTTTAGGAGTTACCTAAAACAGGAAAAATATTATCTCAGTGCTGTTTATCTTTCCTCTTGTTGAATTTCCACTCCATGAGTAATCAATTACTAAACAAAACACAGTTCTTTTTTTTACTTAAGTGTTTATGTAAATTGTATTTTATGAAAAACTATGTATATAAACTCACATACACTCAGAAATTATATAAAATATTGTGTGGATTGGTCCACCAGGAAGAGGCAAGCTCATGAGTTTGCACATAGCATGTATTGGTTCATAACCTATAGAGTATTAAGACAAGCAGATGTAATTCAGCTGGATATGATACTATTTTTATGAAAGCTGTGTCAAACAATGGTTTAGATGACAGGAATTAAGAGGGGAGACATTTCCTAATTAAATCAGCAATCAGGAATATGAGGTTGAAGAATTTACAGTGAACTGAAATGTGATTGGAGGAGTTAGCATTGTGCTCTGGCAGCCAACAAGCCCAACAGCACCAGAGGCTACAATACACTGTATTATAGATTGGTTTGAGTTGGAGAGAACCTTAAAGATCATCAATTTCAAATCCTCCTGCTGTGAGAAGAGATGCCACCCACCAGACCAGGTTGCACAGTATCCCATCCAACCTGTCTTTGAACACTTCCAGGGATGGGTCATCCACAGCTTCTCTGAGTAACCTATTCCAGTGCCTCATTGCTCAGTTGTTTGGGTAAAGAATTTCTTAATGACATCTAATCTAAATGTCTCCTCTTTCAGTTTAAAATCATTCCACCTTGTTCTATCATTGTCCCTCTGTATAAAAAGTCACTCTCACTTTCACTCTTTCTCATAATTAAGTACAGTAATTTCACGAATACAAGCCGCAGCAATTTCACAAAAATTTTGGTGGAAACCCGGAAGTGCGGCTAATAGTCGGGTGCGGCTAATATATTAATAATTTTCTGACATTTACAACCCCAGACGTGCCAGCCAGAGTGCCGAGCCAAGCACCGGCCAGTAAAAGCCGGCATTTCGCAATTGTTACAGTGTTACCGTGTTGCCCTGGCTCCCTGCAGGCAACACGGGGGGCGGGGAGAGAGGCGGGAGAGCTCTCTTTCCTCCTCTGCTGCAGCCCAGGGGAGGAGGGGAGGGGGGGCGCCGCCATTGCCGCGGCCCGGGGAGGAGAGGTGGGGGGGGGGGGGGGGGCGGGGGACGCCGCCATTGCCGCGGCCCCGGGAGCCGACGGGGGGGGGGCGCCGCCATTGCAGCGGCTCGGGGAGGACGCGAGGGGGCCGCGCCGCCATTGCCGTGGCCCGGGGAGCCAACGGGGGGGAAGCGCCGCCATTGCCGCGGCCCGGGGGGGGGGGGCGGGAAGTGCGCGCCGCCATTGCTGTGGCCCGGGGAGGAGGCGGGGTGCTTTGTCCGCACCCGCCGCCGGTGCCACGGGCGCGGGAAAGCTCCGTCCCCGCCCGCCGCCGCTGCCGTAGGAGCGGGGGAAGCTCCGTCCCTGCCTGCCACCACGGGGCAGCGCCGACCCGGGGTGACCGAGCCCAGGGGCAGCGGCGGCCGGCCCCGAGCGGCAGCACTGGGCTGGGCCACCTGGCCCCGTCAGCGGCCCCTAGCGGGCCGAGCCTGCACAGCCTTAGCTCAGCCAGTAAACCCCGCCCTGCCACGGTTCTGTTACTAATTGCACGTGGGTCCTCGCTGCGAACGACAGGGCGGCTTATATTCGTGTGTGGCTTATCTATGGACAAAAACCGAAATATTTGCCAACACCCAGAGATGCGGCTTATACTCAGTGCGGCTTGTATTCGTGAATTTACTGTACTAGGAGGTTTCAATGAGGTGTCATCAGAGTCTTTTCTCCATGAAAAACAGTCACAACTCTCTCAGCCTCTCTACACAGAAAGGGTTCTCCAGCCCTTTGATCATCTTTTTGACCGCTTCTGACTTTTTGAGCTCATTCAAACAGGTCCATGTTATTCTCATGTTGGGGAACCCAGAGCTAGATGCTAGAGATAGACTCTGATGAGGTCTTCTGAGGGCAGAGTAGACAGGGAAAAAGAATTATCTCCCTCAACCTCCTGGCTGCTAAGATTGTCACAGCCAATAGGTCAAGGGGAATGATTATTCTCATACTTTTAGCATTTCTGAATTGATGTTTGGAGTATTGTGTCAATTTTTTAATTTTCTGGTATTACAGAAAAAAGTATAAATTAACAATTATAAATTTCATTAATATGCCCAGTGGAGCAAATCCCATGGGTAGAGCATGAGACACTCAAGGAGAGGCTGAGGGATCTGGTCTTTTTCAGCCTGAAGAGGAGAAGGTTGGGTGGATACCTAACTGCTGAATTCAGCTACCTCATGGAGGAGTTATAAGATAGCCAGACTCTTCCAAGACATGGCCAGAGAAAAAAGGAAGAGGCAAGAATCCAAAGCTGCAGCATGGGAAATATCAGCTAGGAATAAAGATAATACAAGTCACAATGAAATTTGTCAAACATTGGAACAGGTTGTCCAGAGAGGCTGTGGGATCTCCATTTGGGGATTTCCAGAGCTCAGCTGGGGAAGCTGGAAAGCATTCAAATAGAAAATCAAAACCAAAGCTAATTATAGCTTTGTATTGTTTGATTTATCAAATACAATAACTAGTTACTTACACCTGGTAGTTTAGTATAAAAAAAATTAATTTGCTTTTACCTTCTCTCTATCTCATAATAAGGGAGTGAATTCATGTTGATCACAGTGGCATCTCAATACTCCAGGGCTGGTGATATTAAACACACCTACTGTTCCCACACTGTGATCAGGAGGCCCAAGGAGTAGCAGAGTGCCTCTCCACAAAACTGTGGGGGGACGGAATTTTTCAGATGTGATGATGGTGAGTCATCCCTCAGGGCAGGTTCTGGCTCTCTATCCTTGCCTCACAGCAGCATGATGGGGAAAATACCTGAATCACAAGGGACTCCTCAGAAAATAACAATCGTCTTTTATTTTTCACAGTATAAGGTACTTGTGAATCTTGGCCCATAAAGGGGCCTCTTTTGTGAGACAGCAGTAAAAATGACAATAAAAAGAAGATTGCTCTGCATCAAAAAGAAAAGAACATTTGTTGAATAAGCTGCTATACCAACATAAATAATGATGTCATGGTCTAGCTCTTTGTCTCTCTTTCTGCTCTTTTTTTAATTACGTTTGTCTAGTTTCCTTCTTAGGCATGGAAAAAGGGTTTGGTTTTTTTCTTTCCCTCCGTGTATCCCTTTTACCTGTAGTTGTCATTCTTTTCTTAATCTTGTTTTGATTTGTTTTATAATTTAAGGTGTCACTAAACTCCAGTGTAAATTCTATGTGTTTGATGGAAAGAGAAGGCAGGATTCTGTGCTCTGCAGGGAAGCAACCCTTAAGACAGCTATGTCCTCTTTCATTTATTTTTCCACTGTATTTAGTAGCTTTCCTGGACTAAAAGTGATTAAACAGGAAAGATCTCAGTTGCTATCAGCTCATCAAAAAGATGCCAGTGTTGGAAATATAAGACAGTTCCACCTTTTGGGATTCAGTGCAAAGCTGCACATATGCACGTGCACTTATAGGCTTGGATACTTTCAGGCAAAGTAAGCAGCTTTGAAAATTGAGAATGCATTAAATCTAAAGTATTCCTTTTACTTCTCAAAACAGAAAGAGAGAAATGCAAGGGGCAATCTCCCTGCCCTTGCCATGGCAGCACCATGTTCTTCCCTTTCTTGAGAATGTTTTGCAGTCACATTCTTGAAAGTGGGCTAAACTTTTCTGAAAACAGCTTTTTAGTCCTGTGGCAAAATTCTGTCCCTGACCTGATCTGAGTAGCTGTCATATGTGCCAAACAACATACACTCACTATAAGAGACTTTTCTTTCTGTGAGCCAAAGATAAATGATCCTTACATCCGCTAACCTAGAAACAAAGGACCCTATCCCTTCACTTCATAGCACCACAGCAATAATCACCTGACACCGCATAATGAACAAAACCTACAAAATGTCTCTTGCTGCAGACAGTCACAGCACTCAAAAAAATTATTCCTTCTAGCTAAAAAGCTAGTAATTCCCATCTGTTTTTTCCATTAAGTATTAGCAAAGAAATGTGAGAGTCCCATACATTTTCTTCTCTCATTTCCACACTCAGACCCCATGAAAAATTGGATAATGTCTGCAGCAAACACCCAGTGCCCCCTCGCCCCCTCCCCCCTCTCAGTTTTATATGATTTCTTGATCTATGGAAATTAATTACAAAATGTCTTGACTTCTTCCTGCAAGGAAGCACAAGTTTACTTCCTTCACATCAGAAAAAAATGTAATGTTTGAAAACAAATTGTAAGGTTTGAACTGTATGACTTTGACCAATTATTCAGACTGTTTCTTTCCTTAACAATAATTGTATAAAGTTATAATAAATTCTTTGGCTTCCTTTTTTTTCCCCTTGTGTTTGACTTGAAAAAGAGCAGAATCTCAGTGAGAAGCTGATATCGTTCTGGCTTGACACCATGTAACTCAAGTGATTGCAGGGAGCAACATCTGGTAAATATGGGCTTGACAACAGACTCAAGTCCAAACTGCTGATTAAGGCATCAAAACTAAAAAAAGACTTTTACTCTGCAAGGCTATTATGCTCCCTTGTTTTTCACTTGAATCTCAGAAATATTAAATGCTTTAGAAATTTTGAATAAAATTTCAATACATTTACCCTATCATTATAAGCATTTAATCTGTATCGCTAATTGGAAAAAACTGCTTTGTTTCTTTTTTAAATTTCAGATAAATATGGTTTTAAATCTTCACATAAAAAACAAAGGATTTTGTTAAGACCCCAAATCTTTCAAGTGATAAGTATGGGTATAATACTTTATATTACAATTCTGTGTTCAGCCATGCCACAGATGGGACTAATTTGAAGTTTTAAAAGGTACATGATCCTGGCTGTCTTTATGCTTTGGTTTATGTTCTTTTTTGAGTATTTTTGGGGAAAAGGTAGACTACAGGATTAACTTTCAGGAGACTGAGGATTAGATACCTCCATGAGAATAAATCTTGACTTGCAGGCAAGACAAGATGTAATATTTTGTAAATGAAAAATATCTAGATAGAGAATTATACTTATAGAAAGTGCTGACTTGTTGAGAGCTGGGAGACCCCAACTACTACCTTGGAGGGCCAATTTACTGTAGTGCTATACAATATTTGCTATCTTGAGGCAATAAGTTTCTTCCAGTCCAGAAGAGCCCTACAGCAGGTAAGTGCCTTTGTCTGGGCAGGGTGGAGCACTGGCTGGGAGCTGGCATTGGAACAAGCAGGCCAGCCAAGTGCTTTAGCTTCCCATAAAATAAGGATAGAAAGGACTTTACTCATTTGGGGCAGGGTGGTAAGAGAGGCTGACAAATAGCCTGCAGTAATGCCAGAGAAGGCGCAGACCACCTCCTGCCCAGAGGCGAAATCAAGACAGCCCGAGTTAGGAAAGCTCTCATGTTGCCTTTTGGTCCACAAATATAAAGTTACCGGGTAGTCTGCATGACTGCTCCCTCATGAGTGCTATCAACCTGCAATTAATGCCAGGTGTTCTAGTTCATCTTCCCTGTCCAGAAAAAACTCTGAGTGACCAGCTTTCCTCCAGCAGTGGAATAAACAGCCTGTTCCTTCCTGAGGCACCTGCATGGGGGACTGATGCCTGCCACTTACTGGCTCAAATATGTTGTCCATGAGCACAAGGCTCAGTCCATTTTTCTGCTCCTCTCTAGCGCAGAGGCACTGAAGAGCATCCATCCTGGCACAGATATTTGCCACCTAAACTATGTCCTGTAAGCATGTCCTTTGGAAACAGCACAAAGGAAACCTGCTGAAGTCTCCGATAAAGGAATATATAGACAGATATATTTTTAAGATTAGTGGGGCACAGATGCAGAGAGCTATAAGACACCTACCAGAGAATTTTTGCTCTACCCAGTCTATTTTTAATTTGTCAAAAATATCTCCAGGTGGCTAAGCTCAAATTTAGGAATGCAACACACAAGTCCATTTTAAACTGCTTATGGATACACCAGACAGAAAACAAGCCTTAACAGCAGTCATGCACCAGAGGTCACCTAGATTCATTGTGAGGAGTGAGATGGAGAGGGGTATGCAGAAGTGATCCAGGGTTCTCCTGTGCAGACAGGAAGTTTTTTGTGCTTCTTGTGACTCCAACAACTTTACTGCAAGCAACAGGGCACAGGATCACAACCTTCGGTTCTCATTGTGAGGAGCAATCTAAGGAACACAGGGGAAAAGGCATATGAGTTCAAATACAAGTTATATTGAAGTCAGTGGCAAAACTCTCAAAGAGAGCAACTGAATGGAAATGGAAAATGGACAAAAGGCACATGGAGAGAGCAGACAAAGCAAGGGAAAAATATGTGTTGGTAAGAAAAGAGAAACACTCTTGAGAGAACAAAAAGCAAAAACCTAAGGTGAGTTTTTTTATATATATAATATAGAAGAATATAAGCAAAAAAATAAACTTTTATTAATGTCCTTTTGGTTAGTTGATCCAGACAGCACACAAAGACATGAAGCAGAGCAAATAGAGGAATAATATAATTACATTTCTACCAAGGGAGTAAACAAGGGAGTATTCTTCTATACAGAAGAAAAAGCATGGGTGTTCAATTTCTGTGAAGCAAGCTTTGTTAGAACTGACACTTAGGTAAAAGCGAAAGAGGATCATGAAAGGAAGGGGCAAGTGAGCAAAATTGGAAGGCATTCAAAGTAAAATTCATGTTTGCCTCGGGGAATGTTGTGTATGTGCATGCTACCTATCCAGTAAATATACTGTAAAGGAAAAGGTGTGCCAATGTGAATGAAAAATGCTCTGTACAAAGTAATCAAGGTTACAAAGGGACCAAATCTCTGACCAAATGTGAGAGATAAAATGGGGATTACAGAAGGGAGAGATGAGAAAGTGTAGAGAAAAGAGTAACACGTGAGCAGACAATAGAAGCAAAAGAAATGTATTAGGGCAGGAAGGTCATCCAAGGAGATTACAGAGGAGGATATTGTAAATGTAGGATATTATTAACTAAAAAATAGATATGGTCATGACACAAAGTTAATTCCCTGCCTCAGTTTTCACAAAGTAAAAATAAAGGACAAATGTTAAAACCAGACATGAGATTTCCCCAGGGAGGAAAAAAAAGTATTAGAAATAATACAGGAAATCTTGTTCATGCCAGAACAGGTAATCAAAAATAATGGTCAAAACCATATACACCAAGAATATATATAGAAAAAAAATCCCCCTCAAACTACCTCTACTCAAGCATACTTTACAACTTTCTTTATAAGGAAGGGGGAAAAAAAGGAAAAAGAGTTTAGAGGAGAGAATAAAAATTTCAACTCACAGCTCTCTTTTAAAACATTTTGATGACAAGTTAAAAGCTGTATTTAAAATACCCAGCCCACCAATTCTTCCCTTTTCTGATAAAAGAAATGTTTTTGGAAAAGAACAGAATAAAACCATCCCTCAAAGCCTGTACACTTCACTCTTTTATAATCCCCATACTCATTCAGGACATGATCTGCTACCACTGGAGCCAATGAAAGCATGTAGTGGTGATTTCACTTGGCATTGAGTCATGCCCCAGCTAACAGAACAATTTGCATGCCCATACTGGAGGAATGCTATGGGCCTTCACAGCCCTTTATGCTGACAATGACCATAGCAGCAGTTCATGCATGCTGTCGCTTCTTCATGTCTCAGACTTTCCAGGTGGAAAATGGGACATGTAATTGGTGCTGAAGAGTTTGGGATCAATTGGTGACAAATTCTGGATTTTAGACATCTGGAGACTGCCCAAGAATCTTCTTGGGACATACAGAAGAAGAAATTGCTGCTATGTGCCTCTGTATTTCTCTGTTTTGGCTGCCCACCCACGCACAGGGCAGAAGATCAGTGGCCTCCAGGCTCCTGCACTTTTCCAGTTACTCATGCTCCCTTGCATGAACCAAATTGCAGGTCAACAGGAGAAAAAAGTGCTTCTTCTGTCTCCAGGCTGCTCCCTAAATTCCTGCTTTGTTGCCAAACAAGAGTAATGACATGCTGCCAGTTCCTCAGGGAAGATTGCAACCACTCTGTTTTCAAACAGTGAAGATATCTAAGACTCCTCAACGCAGCAGTCTTAGAAGAATCAGCCTTGAGGAGTTATCTATATGACACTTCAACTGAGGTCCCTCGTTCTAAAGCTACAAGAGATTATTTTTCCCATCTAAAAATGTTCACCAGCAGTAGGGACTCTTCTAACAAATCTACAGCTGGTTCCGGCTCCAAGTTGTTCTGGAATTAATCCAGACATTTTCTTCACATCTACATGCATGTAGAGATGCTCAAAACCCCACTCAGTCTGGCCTTGAACACCTCCAGGGATCGGGCCCCCACGACTTCCCTGGGCAACCTATTCCAGCGCCTCATTACCTTCATGATGAAGAATTTTTTCCTACTGTCTGATTGAAACCAATCCTCTTTCAGTTTAAAGTCATTCCCCCTTGTCCTTTTACATGCTCCTTTTCACATGCCCAGGTGAAAATTCCCTATCCAGCTCTCTTGTAGCCCCCTTTAGGAAGGGTGCTATCAGCTGTCTCCAGAGCTTTCTGTCCTACAAGCTGAACAAACCAAATTCTCTCAGCCTGTCTTTGTCGGTGAGATGCTTCAGACTTCTGATTATCTTGGTGACCCTCCTCTGGAATCACTCCAACAGACCCATGTTTTCCTTGTTAGGGGCCCCAGACATGGACTCCTTAGAGAGTATTTTTACATTATAGTAACTAACTTAGTCACACAGTACTCTTCTCTCTCAGCTCCCTGGATAGGGTGCCAGGCATAACGTGGCAGAAGCACAGGATACAGTTTTTGCTCAGTTTTATCTTGAGCATAAATGGTGTCTCATATCTTGCCAGAAAGGAGAACATATGTGTGAAAATGAAAATATACATGGACATGGACAAGGAAAGAAGCAGGAATAATACTTCATTGAGAATACTAGCTTCAAATTTTTCCAGAATCCAGAGAAATTGTTGTCTTCTGTCTCACGAGTATCAACAAGTGTGCTCTGATCCATCTAAGAATTTAAGCAGTGTAGTTTCTGTGGATATTTTCAGAGGTGTGAATCCCAGACAGTGGATTCACATCAGCTCTAATGAAATTAGACTGATTTACACCAGATGAGAAAGATTAAGCAGCAAAGCAGGAAACAAGAAGCAGAATCCAGACTGCCTTGAATCACATTCCCACACATATCTTGAAGGCCTTTAACCTTCCCAAGTGGTCAGTTACACTGATTAGACCTTATGGTGTATTTATTTAATTAAGTATCCTATTTGAGACTATATTAAAGGCTCTACTGAGTCAGAAGAGAAATTCCAACTTCAGGATAAGAAGGGGCTGTACAAATAAATGAGGTTTCAGTTCAAGAACAGTCAGAAGAAGGTGGTTTTCCATAAATAAGTGATCCTTTCATCTAGTTTTGCAAACAGACAAACATCCAAGCTTTTGCAGCAGAGGTTTCTCTGCAAGAATCTTTTGAAAAAACTGAAGATACACCTATAAGTGCTCAATACATTAAAACACTAGAAGGCAGAAAAAGAGCATTTGAGCTGCATTCAAAAGGCAAATGAAAAAGATACAAGAAACTGATAGAACAAAGGGCCACAATATAGGAAAATATTAGGGAACATGCTATCCTGCTTGGGAGGAGTCCAGATCAGCACCTGAGCAGCTGCATGTGCTGGACAATCTGTCAATGATTAATGGAAGGAAGAGGGGAAGCCAGTTACCATCATTTCTGCCCACTGCTATGAATGCAAAGCATAAATCAGGTTTTCATCATCTTTTTTAAAGAGCCTCTGTGGAAAACACAAAGTAACTCTCAGGTGGCAGGCAACGAGGGCACTGTGGAAACTCACCTTCAGTAAGCAGGCACAGTGTTCTACTGGGTCTCATGAAGAATTAATTATAAATAAAAAGATATATTCATCTGGCAGTGAACAAGAAGCTGAGGAAAATTTTGGAAAATATTGCTGAAATATTGGAGGAAGTGAATGAGGCCGTTCATCAGCCCAGGAAGTCAGCATTTGCACTGGCGTAAAACAAGCTGTTTTGGAATCTCCAGCATAAGGGTCCATTCCTGGCATTCAGGGTTTCTCTTGTTTTTTACAGAAGAAGGCGTTTCTATGATGTGTTTCTCTGATCTGTTCCAGTTGTCTACACCAGGATTAGTTTAATTGTACCTACAAATGCCCATTTCTCTCCTTTGACCGTAAGTGTACTGGCAGTAAAACAAGCTGAGCTATAGATGATGCTGCAAATGTCTCATTTAGTCAGATGACACACCCCACGACCACCAGTAGGAAATACTTACATTGGGCATTGCATTTTCAATGTTAAGGTTTGGAACTGAAGTCAAAGACATTTGGGATGGAAGATGCTGGCTGAGTTTGTTTCTTGTGAAGGCTCTGTGGTTCTCTTCACACCCAGCCATCAGTGAGGTTCAGAGATCCTCAAGCTAGCAGCAGCAGCAGCCCATGTGTGTGAATGTGCTCCCACAGCAAAGCCTCTTGCTTAATACCTCCCCTTGAGAAGTGGTATAATCATGCTGCCAGAGTTAAGGAACAATACGGGCAGGAAAACACCGTTCTGATACCTCATGCTATCTATCATGCTATCATGCTTTCTAGATTGCTGAATTCCAGGACAGGAAGCGCCAGTCTGAATTTCTCTGTATACAGGATGCAAATGCAATCCCATCCTTCATCTATCATTGCAGTGACCTGAATATGTTCTCCAGTCCCTTATTTTCTTCACTAGACTCTCAGTCATTGAGGACTTTGGGAAAAGCACGGATTATGTAGCATATTCTATATTATATCAGGGGTTGAATTTAGAATATATTTAAGGTCCCTTTCAACCCAAACCTTTCTACAATTCTAAGAGATTTTTTCTACAACTAAATGATATATTTTAGCTGTACATTTTAGTGACTGAAAACTGGAATATGAAAAAAAGGATATATCAAGTTTAATATTTAAGTTTATCAAACAGTTCAGCTAAAGTGAGTGAAACAAAATACAAATTCTTAAACAAAAAAGAAAACCTGCTTTAATTTAGTTTTAGAGAAGTTTTCCCAAATTTACATTGTATTTTTGAGATATTAAAAAAAAAAACAACTAAATGAGCTAAATATTTTTAAAACTAAATATTTAATCTGAAATAACATATTTTAAACTTTTAAAATTTAATTTTAACACAAATATGCTTTTAATGTTACTAATTCCAGGAAAAAAATGAAAAATTGAGGTGAATATCTTCATATATTGACGTTTCAGATAAGTGGCATCATAATGCAATTCTTTCTGTAGCTTAGCTAACACAAATTCTTAAAAAAAATTTCACATGTAGTGTTGTTCTGATCCAGTATTCCATCTGGAGAGGTTCATCACCTGTTTGACTGGTGTTTTATGCAACAGCACAGCAACGCTTATGTTGTCGTCATAGATATTTGTAAATATGTGCAATATATTTTTAGTACATACATGTATTTCATAATGTTACAGGAGCCAAAAAATGGTCATAGTGGAACTAGGCTACTGAAAACACAACACAATGCTTGTGTATAGAAGCTGCCTAAACTAATATTAAAAAATAAATAAATAAAAAATCCTGCGTTTCTTCTCATATATTCTGGTTTTCTGACTACAAAGGTGAATTACTGTATATATCTAAAAATCTGCTTGGTTAGGCCCTACAAGTATGACAGGCAAGAATATGTCTAAGAATCACTTAACACTTTGGGTTTTAGTGAGTGATCTTCTCAGATGTTGTATAATTGTAGATTCTATCAGTGTCAGAAACTTTTGTCCTGGTGGGATTTAGATGCTGCAAGTAGAAGGTGGATAAAGGAAAGAATCTGTGTGTACTAACAGATGTCAGTTGTGGCCATGAGTCCCCTTCAGGTAAAATTAACCCCTAAGAGGTGAAAAAAGAATTCCTTTCTCATGCAAATTTTTGTTCGAAGAACAGAACAGAACAATTGGAAGGCAGGCTGAGCAAAGCTGCGCAGCTGGCTATGCAGCCAAAAGATTAAGATTAAATGAGAAAAAGGGCACAATTTGTCTCCTGATTTCCAAGATTGTAGGGTTTGCTTGGTTCACATTGTCAGGCTTTTCTGTACACCTGTGATCAAATAAATTTAATTTTCTTAAATAAAAAAGAAAGCTGAGAATCATATTTAATCACATCATTTTGCCTGCTAGATATGGAACACATAATCCTTTCCTTCTAAGTATTTTCATAGGCTTTCAGGGAATGGTCCTGATTCCTAATGCAATCTCCTGTAGTTTTTGACTGTAGTATTTAATGCTATTGAGTGAGATCACCTTATATTGATCCCAAATCTCACCTTCAAAGCAAACTTTTTTGTTCAATCTGCCTCACCAATTTTCTGACTGACCATTTCTAGTTTGATGTCATGTTCTTTAACCGCTCACATTCTTTCTCTTCAGGATGGATTATTCATCATTCGGACGCACTCCAAAACGCATAGACACTTTTAAAAGACTGGTGACAGTTCATGCCATTGAAAGTAGCCATCTCTGGAAAACATACTTTCCTTTCCTGACCCTGCCTCCTGCTCTCCTGCAGAAAATGCTTTCAGCTTTCAGAGTCTTTTCCCTGAATATGGTCTTCATTCTTCATCAAATTACCCATTCATTGCTCCCCACAAGCATGTGGTCCCACGTTGGTCTGGAACACATAGAGGGTTATTGAATTACATGGTTATTTGTGACCTGTAAAATTGATACCAAGTTTATTATAGTGCAGCTGACTTGGTTTCAGATTTCAGACGTTATTAATCATAAAAGAAAAGAGTGTAACAGCAGGAGCAGGTCTGGTGGAGGAGACATCAGACTGAGATTTGTCCTATATGTAGGCTGAAAACCAGTTAAGACTATATATACTTTAAGCAGAAATTCTAATTTGTGAGATGTCTAATTCATTACATTTGCTTTTCAGACATCTAAACTCATGAGGTGACTTATGGTCTCAGAAGTTTAACATTGCTTTTATCTGGGGAAAAAATAAAAATAAAAAACAAAGCTCAAGACAGACAGAAAAGCAAAAATCCCTGTTCAGGACTTCTTCGTTTTCACTAATTGTTGAAATAGTTTTACAAAATGAAAACTTATGAAATACTGAAGGATAGATTTTGAATCTATCAATTACCATGGGGTAAACTGGAATTGTTACCATGATGAGAGCACATCTATGTAAATGAAAACAGAATCAGAGTTTAGTGCTGTAAATTACCTGGAGATGGTTTTTATCCTGTTGGAAGTCATTAGTAAAAATCTAACACTTGAGCAGGAAAAAGCCCAGACACACATAAAGTGGGAGCCATGGTCAGTTTGTCTTCCAATGCATTTACAGAAGCTGTTAGCAAAAACTACCCAAAACTAAAATTTATGCTACAACAAGAAGTGCTTTTTCTTCTAAGTAAATATACATTCTTGTGACTTCTGGGAAAATCATCAGGTAGGAAGTGTTTAAAGAGCTGTGGCTCACACTAGAGCCCCATTAATGCTTTAGTGTGGGGCAACAGCTGTGCTTTTAGGGGCTATATGACCATTTTGGTTGTGGGCAGCTGACTCTAGGTGACCTGTTTGAGCAGGAGAGCTGGTTAACATGACCTCTAGACATCTTTGGTGCTGAGGTGCATCAGTGAAACTCCTTGCTGCACAATGGCATTGAGGCCAGAAGTCAGGGAAAGACTCACAAAAACTTACTGGGTAACCCCAGATATTAGTTATTACAGTATTGAAGATGAAGATTTTGAAGAGAAGCAGCATGTTATGCTTCAAAGGCACAGGCTAACAGAAAGCAGGAAAAATGCTCCCAGTTGGCAGATACCTTTAAAGCTGCATTCTTGACCTATGGGTTGAATTATGCAGTACATTCCAGGATCTTTACACAGAAAAAATACAGGATGTTCATTACCAAGCTGCTATGCCTTTATTTAGTCAGAGTCACCATAAGGGGCTCCTTCATACTCTGGATGGAGGCTAATGACCTACCACAAAAATAGTTTGGTGCATTAAATTCATGCCTGCTTTCAAATTCAGGATAAGTTTTATCAAAGGCAGAAGTCAGAGTTTTACAGAGCATGTGAACAGTTTATTGAAGAGACCTAAGCTCTGCAGCCTTCCTGCAAACAATAACATTAAGGAAAATTTATGGGGTGAATCACTAAAAATTATTTGCCCAAGTCTCTTCAAGAGCTCAAAGATGATGTGTTGACACTACAAACACAGGCGTGAAGGAGAACATAACACAACCATTTATACTGTGTTTCTTTACTCTGTCACATCCTCCAGTCTGCAGAAGCTTTTAAAAACTGTCAATTTATTTTAGGAATATGCAGGGATATTCAGCCCTGATAGCAAATAATTTTGCATAAAGCTTAAAATTCTAGTACATACAGTAAGGTTAATCCCCAGAGTACCTCTCTGCTTCGAACAGTGCTGCTTAGGAAAAGAAGTGATTGCACATGCAAGAGAAAATCAGAAATAAAACCCATCTATACTATTCCAAAAATGGAATACCAAGTAGGAAGATAAATAATATGCAGCTTCAAAGTAAGTCTTGCAGTACAAATCCTATAATCACTGTGAGAAAAAGGGATTACGTAAATATATTTGGTGATTTGAAAAATTACATATTCAAAATTATTTAATTTCATTATCCACTGAAAGTTAAGCAAATAAATACCTACTGTACCTGATTTTTTCCGATCTGCCTTTTTGTAATTTTTGACAATTATATACAAGCCAGACAATATATGACCGCTGTGACAAGCTAGATGTTGTTTAACAAATGTTTAATGTATGTGCCATGAATTATTTCAGAGCAGAAAAGACTGATAGTGTATGAATGACAATCAAGAAATCTCTTCACCCTCTTGCTCGCAGAAAAACCATAATTTTTATGTCTCATCTCTGAGGTGTGAAAGATGTGCTGAGTGCCCAGACACAGGTCCCCTCAGTCAAATGTGTTGCATCAGATGTGGAAGTAGGGTACCAGGGAGGGACAGGTGCAGAAAGAGAAGATAATGAAAACTGAGGTACACTAATAAAGATGTTTGGTGTGTGCATAGCCAGACAGCCAAAGCCAGAAGGTAAAAGGGGCACCAATGGAATGGCCCTTTTTCCCAAGAAAAGGAAGAGAAAGCTTAAATATTAAAAGACACTCTATCAGCCTCTGGTGAAGCTACAGGGAGAGAAACAAAAAAGGCATGATCACCTAGTAGGTCAGTGTGGGTAAGATGCTTTTCTGTTAAGCACAGATTTAAAAACTGGAGAAGATAGGATAGCAGTAGCAGTCTGAGTCAGAAAACTCTGCCCAGATGTGCATGGGTTGAGTGGTGACCCAGGGATGAGAATAACAACCTCCAGTACTTGTATGAAAAATATATGGTATCCTAAGATGAAGAGTCCCCCCTGAGAAGACAGAAGACAAAGAAAAACCCCACTTGAAATCTGTGCTGTGAGAGACTGTCTTAATTCACAAATATTTTTTTTAAGAAGCAAAATAACTACTTTAAGGTTTGCTAGAGTGAGTCAGAGCAACTACAAAAGTAAGGCAAGGAATAGTGCAAGGCAGAGCTTACAACAAAAGGACAGTCTAAACCAGCAAGGAATTGTATGAGGCCAAGGGAGAGGAGGCTGCTGAGTCCTCACCAAATGATGAGTTGTGCCCTTTCTCCCTGGAAAGGTTTAACAACCTCTAAGTGCAACAAAAAACACGTGGGAAGGAAAATATCAGCCTGAGATTAGGTAATTTCTTGGGCTAGGGATTTGCAAGTGATGCCCTAAAATTTGAATCTGATCTCTGATGCTGCCAAATAAGTCACAACAAAGGTTAAATGTGGGTGTCTGACCCACATACCCATGTCCAGCAATGTCAGAGCACCAGTCTTTACTGAAAATGTCTTTACAACTGCTCCACATGGCAGGAAAGCATTGTCTTGTGGCAGCAGGAGCACAAAGAGACAGGGAAACTCAAGGAGCAGTCATTGTAGTGATGCCTTAAGTTTTGTCTTTTATATTTTCCAGATTCTGTACTGCCTTAGTGTGTAACTCTGAACTTCATATAAAGTGTTAGTAAGTTCTCTTCACAGCTTAGATAGACAAACTAATTATTTTCCAGCCTGAGAGCCAAGGACACCGCTGAAGTTTCAGGCCCAAAAAGTATAAAGAGTAGGAAACTGAGGAAAGCAATCTGGGAGGATTGGACTTAATTACCTGAAGCTGTAATTGGACAATTAACCCCAATGGGTAAATGGACCAAAACTCATAAAAATGTGAGAACTCATGACCTGGAGTCCATCTTGGGCAGAGCCATGGCTGGGCTCTTGTACTGCCCAAGGTGTAGCCTTTAATAAATACCTACTTTATTCCTTTAACACTGCCTAGCCTCTGTTCCAGGTCGCCTCTTTAGGCATCAGTAATACAAGGTAATCAAAAAATACTGCCTTGTCTTCAGAAAACATTTTGATCACTGAAAGACCCTCCAACCCCAGCTAAAAGACTCCAGTCACATAGACTAACAGTGTGGATATAGTATTTGTAGGAAGTGTGGCCGAGTTTTGCTTCAGTCATCTGTGGTATTTTACACTGCACCTAATCCAGTGGCTCTTCAGGTCATTGCCAAAGAGACAGTCACCCTCTCCTTTCCTTTCTCCTTCCTCCATCCCATCAACTGAGCACTGTCTCCTTTAACACGTGAGATCAAATAATCCCCTTCAGGATGTCAATATACAAGGAGATATCATGGAAATCTTTTTTGGTTCATTTGTGTGTTAGTAGGTGAGTTTTCCACAGATCAGCTGGACCAGCTTCAGTTGCAGCTCTAACGGGAAACAGTAGAGGTGAACAGCTGTGGACCAAGAGCAGAAGGAAACACCACTTTGGAGTGCACTGCTAAGTCATGTCAGCTTGAAACATTCATCAGGTTACATCTCCCTAGTTACAATCTCTGCTCAGTAGGACACCATTAGTACGTTTTTTCCTTCTATGTAAGAAGATGGGAAAAACACAACTCTGGACTGTGGACCACTGAGAAGTGAGGACAAAAGCAGGTAGCAAGTAGATAACACAAGTAGCATGTAGATAACAGATAAGTGCCCTTCCTGAAGGCCTTTCAGTTTAGCAGAGCTCTTGCTTGACTTTTTGATGGGTTATCAGGAAAATTTTCTTTTTATTTTCCCCAGAGGAAGTCCAGAGAATAGGATTTCTCATTTTTGAGGGAAAAAAAAAAAAGAAGCAAGGAATAAAGGATTAATTCTGAGTCAAGATGAAAAGATAAAAATTCCAACATAGCACAAGAGATCTATTAGAAATGAATTAAAGAAGCTATGAATTATTGCATCTCACTTGAGTTTAGTGTTGACAAATGGAATGTCTATCAGCCAGACATTCTGAAACCTTTTGTATCACCTGAGAGAAAGAAGGATGTCTAGAGGCTCTGTCAAGGTCATAGACTTGTCTCGAGGGGAAAATCTCCCTCTTCACAGCATTGGCTGCCTCAGGTTTAGAAGTCTAAGTATCCAAGTCCAAATATTCTAGTTCAAGCACTCATTTTTGTAATCAGCCACTAAACACTTGCCATACATATTCTCAAACATAGAAAACCCCAACCTAGTACAAGAGTAATATTGATGACTATGTAAAATTAGAACAAAATGAATTAAGAGAAAAGAAATCAAGTTTCCTGCACCTCCAGTGCCATCAGGGGATAGTGCTGGAGTCAGTGTAATCTGATGCTCTCACACTTGCAAGAGTTTGTCTTTCTCACCAGACCTAACACAGCAGTCATTCTCACAGGGTTGAGGTCACTTTGCCTACTAGTATCCATCCAAAAAGCTGCTGCAATTATAATTTCATAATTTATTGTTTTCCCAGAGTACCAGTACATGAATTCCTTAACTGGGGCGTCATGCTGTTATTCATCCATCTTTATTCCCAGTGTCCCAAATATCCTTTTTTGCTCTCCTGATTTTTAGCACTCATTCAGAATTGAAAATTTGGGAAAGAACTGTAGCATCAGACTTCAAAGGAACCACAGTGTTCTTTGTCCTCTGACACTACTGTTGCTTAGGAGAAGCTCACCTTAAACACCTATAGACCCATTTCCTCTTTCTTCCAAAGATCTCTGTAATACCTTACTTTGCTGTGGTGTACATAAAATGTCAGTGGTGTGCCACTTTATTTTTATTCTGAATAATTTACCATGTCCTGATCATTATGGCAAGTATCATTTCTGTACTTGGTGTTGTTTGCCATTTATGGGCACCTGCCCTTGTCTCATCCATAGGCTTTAAGACCTGAGGATAAGGCCTGGGTATTCTTTGTCCTCAGCTGCAACTTACCCTGGCCAATGGAGTGGAAACACATAATAAACACAAAATTTGAATCCCATTTCCTTCAAATAAAAATTTATAGGTCCTGATTCATCAGTCATGTGTCTTACACTAATAAAATATTGCACCATTATGCTGTGTGGAAAGTTGGCATTTTGAATAGACCTCCATCTGGAATTTCATTTTTATATATGGTCTATACTGATGCCTGAAGTTAATATTGTGCCTACATTTCCATTCCTAAAGGACATTACCACAAGCTTATAAATTTAACATTTTAAAATGAAATAATGTGTTCTCAGACTGCTGTCAAATGGCTTTCAAAACCTAAATATAAACAGTTGTTACATTCGAGGATGAAAAATCTGTGTCTTATTGTTACAAATTTTTTTTTTTTTAATTTTATAAAATATTTCTGATGGCTTGGGAAGAGATGACAGACTTGAAAATTGGACAGTGAAGTGTAACTTCATGCCACGGCTTCATATAATTCTAAGTAAACCTGTTTTAATTTGACTGTTTTGTAGAGCTTTAAAATGTCTTTTTCATATGCAGTGCTCTTCATATTTAACCTGTGAAGGGCTGGCCAAAACTCCGCTGTCATACAACATATATGGAAATTGATTAAAACTTTCCAGTAAATTGTAAATGCTTTTGCAGTACTGGTATTTTGAACAGAACAAGAAATTAAAAGGAAGACCTTTTAAAGATACATAGTTGTGTGGAAAATGAGTCTGAAATACCTAGCTACATTATGTGTGCTTAAACAGCTATTTATATACAAACTCACAAAACTTTAAGAGCATGCACGTAAAACAAACAGATGTTATTTATAAAGCTGCCGAAATATGCATTGATGCAATTGGAATTAATTATAGTGGAAGATAATATTTCTCTCAAAGAATAAAAGTTTCTCCTTCAAATTTCTTCATTGTCTTAAAGACTTATACTTTATTTATAATTAAATAACTTGTAAAGCTTTCTTAACTACTTTGCATAATAACATATTTCATTCTTGAAGTATTTAATAATGCAATTTATACACTTCATAGTTTGTAGCATTTTAAGATCAGGAAGAATCAACAGTGTGATTTAATCTGAACACCAAATAATCCCGGATATGAAATTTCATCCAGTTGCTTCACACAGAATGCTACATTCACACAGGTGCTTCTTATGGCACAAAAAAGTTTTAAAATTGCATCAGGTACAGTCACCCAAAAGTCAATTTTTAACACTTGAAAAGTCTAACATACTGACAGCTAACTCAAAGGAATAGAAAACCACAAAGTAACAGAAGCCAAGCAATATGCTTCAGTTGGCAAGAACAAAAAAGTTGAAAATATTGAAAGAGTTGATTGAGAGAGAGAGGAGACTATCAGTTCTATACTCTAGATTCCCACTGAGATATAAAGGCAATTCACAGAATCAAGACAAGTAAGGGATCACGGGCATGGCAGGTACCTAAGTTAAAGTCCTCTCTTTGCATAAGGATTATAAATTGGTATAAGTCCTTCATTTCAATAGAGCCTCCTCATTCCTGTGCACCTCTAACCAGCAAGCTATGAAACTATTCCCAGTCTAGCTTGCATTTTAGCCCAAAGCAAATGTATATCCCGCACAATGATATTGCATAACACACAGACAGACAACACATGCACACTTGAAAGAGCACCCCTGCACATACTCCTGAAACAAAGGCATTTCCAGCAAATTCAGTAAATTAAAGTAGCCCTACTGCACATAAGTTTAGCTGTATTTTGACTAGGCCATGAGGGCAAACACTTTTCTTCTAAGAATGAACTTTAATACCCCAAAGAGGTGCAACTTTATTTATATATTTTAAGTATTGCATTGCATGGGCTTGCCCTCCCTGCATTAACAGCCTGAAGTATTAAGTCCTTCTAGAGTTTTAAGGCATGTTATTATAACAGAAGATACCCACCCTGAGATTTAATAACTCTCAGTCTAGATGTCAGAAGGAAAACAGTAACTCCTTGCTGTAGGCAGTTTTCCTACTCTATCCTTTAAAAAGCCCTGGGTTTATTTGATGGCTAACACGACAATCATTGTTTGATTGTTCTGCAAGAAAAGTACCATAAATAAAGTTTTACATTCAGTAAAACATAAGAATCACCTTATAAACATCATTTGAATCCTAAGGAAGTTTCCTGTTTCTTGACATTACAGACAAAAAAATTACTGCATTGGGAATGCCCTTGAGAATACATAAAAAACTGGCAACTTCTGAAATGAAGTGCAAAATATTTTAAGAAAACAGATGTGCCTTTTTCTGATGCACTGAATGATACTGGAATATCATCAAGCTGTAGGCTGATAATTAGCTTAGCATAGAATTATAATATTTTAACAGACACATAAACAGGTGAGTTGAAGAGCAAAACACACACGCTGAGCAACAATCTGCCTCCACTCCTCTGGTTTGTCTTCACCTCTCCTGAAAAAAGAAATCATACATATGGTCTCTTTGATTCAGTGTTTCCCAAGCCGTGTCTCTTCCATGTGCACAATTCATCCTCCTGCATGTTCACTTTGAAGCAGCTGTGCATGGAATGACTCATGCATTAAGAACCCCTGCTTCCAAATCATCCCTCTTCAAATAGTGACTTCGGTCTCACAGTTTTCTCACCTCCTCAGATTTCCATTCATACTTCACAAACTCCTCTTGGTTCTGTTTCCCTGTATAAATCAGATATTCTCCAACTATTTTCCAGTATATACAGTTCCACAGAAAGACAATCCAATGGGAAGTGCTCTGCCCTACTCACAGGAGCAGTTTTTCACTCTGTCTTCCCATTTGATTCACGTTGTAGTAACTGCAGAATTTGCAGCCACCCAGAAATTGTGTTCAGTGAGCCTTCAATGCACTTTTTATTTGTCTAGATTGGATTTAAAGACTGCAAACAGGGAGAAACATTAGATTATGGCCAGTTGCAAGAGACTGAGTTAGTGCTATCTTTGTAAATGTATGCCTCTTAAACTGAGGTGGTGTCATTGAGTATTCTCTAAATACTTGGCTTCATTTAAAACACTTCAGTGTTTCTCTGGGTCTATATGAGTAGTGATTCAGATTAAACTTTTCAACTTTGTATTGCATTGAACTAGGAAGGCAGGTATAGATGGATATTAGGGTCAATTTTTCTCTCCCTATTTTCCACCTAAAATCATGCCCACACCTAACCTCTGCTAATCTACACTTTTCTGAACATCCCCAAAAAATATCACATCAGATATGGTCTGTTTACTTTAAAATTTGAACAGCAAAAATAATTTTGTGCATAAAGACCAAAGTCATATTAAAAAAAAATCCACCCCCTCAATACCAATATGTTTTAGGGACAGCCTGAAGAAAAATATTATTTTTTTCTCTTGCACCCTAATGAGTTTGAAATCTCTCCCCCAGGCACTAAACAAGCCTTCTTTGAAAACCCTAGAACCAGAGTCAACTTCCAAGTCAGCAGTTATTTTAATTATCTTCAAGTGTAGAACTGAATTAAAGCAACTGCTGTGCTGGGAGTCCCTGATGTGTGCTTCATCTGATTTCGAAGTGTTTGGCATCTCTAGACAACTTAAGGAGACTAAAATCTTTGCAAAATACATAAATAAATAGATAAATAGAGAAAATGCTCTAAAAATAAAGCTATTTAAGAATGAAATTAGACCCTGTTACAGCTCTCAAGAAAAAAATTGCATTAATGAGACCAAATACCTTACACAAGAGATGATGTACATCCTGTTGCACTCTACAGCCATTTCTGCCATAGACAGGGTACTTTCCAGAATTCCAGGTTGCTCAAAGCCCCATTCAAACTGGCCTTGAACACTTTCAGGAATGGGGCATCTACAAGTTCTCTGGGCAATCTGTTTCTGTACCTCACCAGCCTCATAGGGAATAATTTCTTGCTGATATGGGTCTAAGCCTGCCCTCTCTCAGTTTGCAGCCAGGCTGTTTGAAGCCTGGATCCACATCTGAACCCAGTATTGCAGAGTTACAGACAGCTGTGTGCACCACACAGTGCAGAACACCTGGATCCTGGGCATCACTCTCTGTAAGGTGGGCATTGAGGCTTTTTCTGTGTAAAAATCTCAGTAGGACAAGGCCCTCCAACATGCCTGAGCTCATGCTTCCTGCTGACACCAGCTCATTTGGTAACACTCCTTGACTTGTCCATTACCCAGGTGAGAAAGAAAGGGCAGCATCTTCTGCAGATCACTAACACACAGCATAACCAGAGCCTTTTTCTCCATCCTTCTTGCCTCTGTCATTATTCCTCCCATTGCCTCTTGCACAGTGGGCCTCAGTCTGAGTGGGCTAACCAAAGTTTATTGAAAGTGTCTAAAACTCTTAAGAGACTCCCAAAACTTCAATCAATATTTATTCAGAAATTTTTAAAATGTGAATCACTTATGTAAAGCTCTGCAGCCCAGAGACTCAATTCGGATGACTTACAATTACCTGAAAGCATTTAAGCAGAGAAAATCTTCCTCTTTTCAAGCTGTTTAAGATCAAAGAGTCAGACTTCCCCCTTTATGGCTTGCCACTTAAAACCCCTGAAGTTATAATCAGAGGGCACCTTCTCTTGAGAGCTTCTATTATATCCAGACTACACAACCATGCCACAATGGAAATAGGGGTGGAAAGATATTTGCTTTTTTTGTTATATTTCA